>NC_141066.1:39283296-39470796 GCF_041138505.1 Cibotium barometz
ATATATATATATATATATACACATTTTTAATTATTAAAAAAATGGCATTTTTTATTTTGGCTTGATAAAAACGACGTATTATACACGTATTATACTTTGCCGTATTATACGTCCCGTCCCGTACCTGGCTGCTATGACTACAATGCCCAGTTTACTTTTCAGCATGGTTATGAATTTTCTTAAGACCCCCTTACAAGAAAGACACTATCCAAACGGTTGTAGGCCGGTTAAGTAAGCAGGCTCATTTCACACCGATTACAAAACCTACAAAGGCTAAGCACATGTTCAATTATTTATGTCTCAAGTATTTAAGCATCATGGGTTGCCCACGTCTATTGTTGAAGATCGAGATCTCTCACAATGAGTTTATTTTGGAGACACTATTCGAGAACATGGGTAGCAAGATTCAATTTTCATCTACCCATCATCCACACATGTGTGGCCAAAACGAGTGCAAATTGAGCTTGGTGAGGTAGTGTTGAAGACGAGGACGGGAGGCAGGATAAAAACGTGGAGACAATAGTAGTCCATCCATGATAACTGATCCATTTGTTCAGGACACCAATTCTGAGCCAGACCTTCATAAGCACTCGCATGACATCTATCTTCAAGCTTTTTTCAGTAAATTCTTCAAAGTGATGCTACCGTCCCTATTGTCACGAATTTCCTGATCTGCAGACCATAATTGCAATGAAACACTCAAACATATGAAACGTGTTTTTGTATCAGGCAAGGATTTTTCATTCAGAATCTTGTCTCGGTCTGATGATTGATCATTGCTGCGACATGTCCATGGTAAAAGGTTTAACTTTCCAGGTACTATGTCTAAAAAGTTGAACTTTGAAGTTTGAATCATGAATGATGTATCATGTACCATGTAGCAGGCTGCATGTTGCCTGGCCCTGTCAGGAGTCAGGACTCACACACAAGAGTTAAGACTTAGGACTCACTACCCCACATCTATGCATGTTTTTAAGTGCATTTCATGAAGTTTTTGAATGTTCTACATTTTGTTTACCCTGTACAGCAATATATATAATCAATATTCTAGTTTTTTTGGACCTTGTACCCTCCCTTATGAAACGTAAGAGAAAAGTATGAAACGTTTATGAAATGTGTTTAATGAAACGCTTGGCAACTATGCTGCATACCACCCTCCCATCCGCCACGCTTGGTGGCTGGCACCCCAAAACTGGGGGTAAATCTGTGACACCACACCTTATATTGGACTCCAGTCAGATTTTCCAGCTTACTAGTGTATAAACCTCCCCCCAGGTCAAAGGATCCAATCATTTTATTTCTGGCCCCGTCTTCCCCCTTGGAGTGTAAACACCCTAAGATGCTGATTTGCTACTTTGTTGATTCTAAGAGGTTGAATGAACAAAAGTTGATGAATACCCAAAATCGATCTGCTCTATGAAAAGGCTTTGAAAAAGGTCTGGCTCATTACCCTCCCACAAATTTGGAAGAATAATAGGCAAAGTGGATGAGACTTGTGAGAATTTTCATCTGACTTAAATGAGATACAACAAATTCTCTCTCTCTCTCTCTCTCCAAAATCAACACATAATAAATGGAGATTTTGACCTACTGCACAACATTATGTTTTTGGGGGGATCAAAAGAATAGCATGATGGGCGTTACCGTTCTGGAGATAAGGGCCGTAATCAGTAGCGGAGAGGTGCATCTTGATGTCGTCCAGCGTCTCGCATTGGCAGAGGTTGTTGTAATCAACGGCCGTGAGAAGGCCTCCCCGGTGCCCGCGCACGATTGCCTCCAAATACCCACCGTGGATGTTGAAGGTTAAGGCCTCAAACCCATACATGGTTTCTAACAGAGAGAGCCGATCTCACGACCACGTTAATGAAGATTACAGCGCGACAATCATCTAAATGGTAAGAGGCTCCTCTTAATTTAAGTGCTCTAACGTGGTAGATCGTGATTGGTCATCCTAAGCAAAGTGCTACACACCTCATACCCCCCACAACGAACATCATTGGTGCATCCCATGCCTCATGCCCCATGCTTAATGGGCTGGAGTCAACATCCAACTGAGTAATGTCATGTTATGTCCAACTTGGAGCACATCTTGCTCACTCACACCTATCATGTTGTGTAAATGACCCTAAGGGCGTTCACACATACTAGATGGAAAGATTGCCCATAAATGATGGATGAGTGGAGGAAATGTACTTAATGCATGATATATAGGTGAACAACCTAAGGGACGTACGTCAATGCTATGGGTGGCAACAATGTGGACGAGAAAGATGGCACACCTTACTCAGATGCATGTTCTTATCTAGACTCATGTTGAGTCCATAGGCATCACCTAACTATCACTCAAGAGCCTCTCTATCATGAACAAGCATTCATGTTTAATATGCTAAGCAACAATGTGCAATCATATGTCACCGTGTACATGTTTTCTAGCGCCTCTTCTCGGAGTTGTAACATTCTCATCCCCTTGCATCTAACAAGGGATGTCCTTTCTAGACTACAAGGGACTCACAAAGAGTATGATTAACCATCTTTTACTCTTTTCGTTCCAAGATTTGCTCTAGTCCATGAACAACCTAATCATTTCTCTCTTCGTCCCAAGATTTGCTCTAGTCCATGAACAACCTAATCGTTTCTCTCTTCGTCGCAAGATTTGCTCTAGTCCATGAACAACCTAATCATTTCTCTCTTCGTTCCAAGATTTGCTCTAGTCCATGAACAACCTAAACATTTCTCTCTTCGTTCCAAGATTTACTCTAGTCCAAGAACAACCTAATCATACTCGTACAAAAACATTAAACCATCAACTAAGTTATCACCATCATGGAGATATTGCTTCAATCGGCTAACATGAAATACTATATGAATATGATAGTCTTAAGGTAAGTCTAGCTTATATGTCACATCTTTGACTAATTTTGACGTCGTCCCAAGGCCCAAATATATGGATGATAACTTTTTACATTTTCCAATGTGGACTAGCTTAGATTTTGGAGAGATAAGTAAACACACAAGATTTCTCCCCCTCTTTAAAAGAACGATCGATCCTTTTTATTGGAATGACTTGGTATGTTGTTCTATACATACAATTGTAAGCACTATCCAAATTCGATTGTATCAAAGACAAAAAATTTGATCGAGCTTGACATTTCTTGGGGTAACCTATTATATATGCATGTTAGCTTGGGATATTACCCTTAGCATTCATTTCAGTTTCTACCTTAGTTGTAGTATTCCATTCTAGTTTTAAATATCAACCATTGTAACCGAATAAACAATATTGTGTTGTATCACATGGATATATTCTTGTAAGCGCAAGTAGATCAATATAGAGATATACAAATGTTCATTTGTCAATGGAATGTTGTTTTCACTTTCTATAGTATATTGATTGATTTATATGTTTGTTTGTTTATTGTTTGATTAATATATTATATTAATCATCCCTAGTTGGTTATCCACTGTCGACACTTTTTCTACTATCTTATTGCTCTCGTCAATATTCTGTTGTGCTCTGTTTTTTGTTTTTAGACTAATCGAGCTTTGTCATGGATTTGTCATTGGTGGAGGGATTGCCTCTCCTAGCCAAACGAGCAATGTCCAAGGTTTTATTGAGTTAGAGAATGTTGTATTATACTAATGTAACTATGACTCCTATCTAAATTTGGGTTTGTTTGTCAATACCTATGCATTAGATCGATAATTGCCTTACACATGTGCCCACACATTTGTCCATTGTTCAATTAGCTAGTCATTGGGGTGTAGATCACATAGAATTTGAAACTTTTAATTTTTTCCAATGGGTTGGGTTATTATCAAAAGTCTGATCTTAGTGTGATTCCCTGCCCTATGTGGTTTGATGATTTTTGGATGTTCCTTTGTCTTTTAAGTGGGATGCATGTGTCTTTTAATCTAGATACAAAATAGGAATCGGATGATTTGAAAACCCTCTAGGACAAGTGCGAATATGACCAATAAATGAACCCTACCTTGTTGTTGCCGAGATGGGTCGTTGGTCTAATTAGGTCCTTTCATGAAATATAGGTTGATCGGATTTCAAGAATAGGTTGATCGACCAGCAAGGCGTTCCCAGCATTCAAAGGTAGTCACCCATGAAAATTTACCTATCTTGTGAACAAGCTACATCTGCAAAAGAACTCTACTGCGGCAAATTTGGTTCCTCTCTAGATGACTTCGTTCACCACCACCACATCGTTGCTCTCAGGAGGCGGAGGGGATGCACCTAGACTAATGCCTACTTCCACAAGTGTTCCTATGTTGTTCACATGGGATCTACTATGGTGAATATGCCTCCTACTCAACCCTCCTTCAAGGTCAAATTTCTAAACTCAAGAGGAAGCAACATGAGGATCTGATTACTCACATTGCAACAATTTCAAATAGCATGTCATGCAAATTACATGGTGATAGATCGGGTGAGGTTGGAACAGTTCCCTCCCACACTCAAAGGTACTGCCACCATGAAGTATGCTCAATATGGACTTGCTTGTTTTGCCACATTTGATGCTCTAAAGCTAGCTATTTTGGATAGGTTCTAGACAGACAAAACGTCAGTGTAACTTGTTAAAGAACCAGTCTATAGAAGCAAAGGCATTTGAGGAATATACTACAAAATTCCAAACAATTAAAAATTGTATGGATGTCAATTTTCGGCCAAGTGGTTATCTATTAGCAGAATGGTTTGTTTAGGGCCTCTGCAAAACGTAAAACCTTTGAGTAGGTCATGGTTGTTTGCAATCCATTCAAAACAGATCTTGGATGTATCTGTTGATTCAAAAGAAGAAGAGGTAGCATGACTCTTCAGATTTTGATTTTGATTCGTTTGATACTTATTCCTATGATTTTGATTCGTTTGATACTTATTCCTATGATTTTGATTTTGATTCTGATTCGTTTGATACTTATTCCTATGATTTTGATGAAGATAAAGATTCCTCTCCAATCCGAGTTGGCTTCCAACTCTAGAGAGCAGAGTCTTAAAAGCAGGGTAGGAAGAAAAAGAAAAAGGGTAGGAAGCCAACTGATAATTGCAGTAGTCAATTTCGATACATCAAGTGGGATCTAGAAACCATGTTCACATGCATTAGAGTTTCATGGGTTTGTAATATGATATCTATTACAACAAAGATCTTATCATCTAGAGCTCATCAGGGAAGGGGAGATTGTGCTCAACAAGGATCTCCCCTCACCTTAGGAAAGGGAGGGGAAGATAGCCTAGCTCGGGGTGGTGCATGTCATGAGCACACGGCCATCACTAAACTTGGTAGTTGGAGAAGTTTGAGGGCATTGGTGGTTATGTGACAAAGGGAGGACAAAGGCAAGGGATAGAGAGCTTGGAGAGCATTGAAGAACGGTGGTGGGGCAATGAGGTTGGGGATCTTGGAGAGCACTAGCGATGGCGAAGGCGACATCACAGTTGGTGAGGTCAGAGAGCACCAATGATGGCGGTGATCAATAAGGTCGGAGAGCTTGGAGAGCACCAATGATGGCGGGTGATCGATGAGGTTGGAGAGCTCAAAGAGAGCACCAGTGATGGCAGAGGGCCAGTGAGGTCAAAGAGCACATCGATGATGGTAGCGGAGCCAGTGAGGTTAGAGAGCACACTGATGATGGTAGCAGAGCCAGTGAGGTGAGAGAGCACACTGATGATGGTAGAGATGGTGATGGTGGGTCTGTTGGAGAGCTCATTTAGCACACTGACATTAACCAAAAAGGGCCTCGACCAATACATAAGTCCCATTATGATTGCCAAATTTTAAATTTTTGTAGATGACTCTACTGGCCTTGGCTCACTCATAGCGATGGTCAGGATGTACGTAGAGTGATTAACTCTCACCATTATGGATAGCTCCCACTGTCAAATGGCCATGAATGGTTTAACCTTGTTAGTGCTATTTTTTATTATTGGAAAGAGTATAATGTGAAATGGTCACAATTAAGATTCAACACAGGTAGACCTCCTCTTGCAAAGCAATTATAGGATACTTCTAAGGGTAATGAAGAAGCAAATTTGGTTGATACTAGTCGAAGAGATGTTAAAGGAGCTAGTATTGGTGCAAGGAGTATGAAAAGCCTGAACCATAGTTCAAAAGGAAGAGGAAGAGGGAGTTAGGGTTCTCTTGGGGAAATATACCTACCAAACAAGGACTAGTCTCACTCACCACCAAGACTTGCAAGCCTTCTACCTAACACCGCTGTGCGCTTTAAGTTGGCCACACTCTTTTGCTCACACCACACTACTCTAACAACTAATTATAAAACATCCAAGATAAGATCCCCAACATATTCATTCTTCATAAGCTTATCCAATTCCCCCTAGTTCAGGGGTGGAGTCCTCTTCACAATACACACACTGTGCACTATTCAGGTTACACTCTTTTGCTCACATCCCACTACGCTAACAACTCATTATAAAACATACAAGATAAGATCCCCAACATATTCATTCTTCATAATCTTATCCAATTCCTCCTAGTTCAGGGGTGGAGTCCTCTTTACAATACACACACTGTTTGTGCACTATGGGAAAGGGAGGGAGATATGTGAGCCATGAGTAGCCTGGCCATGCACGTTGTGAGTGCACATGACCATCGGTGGTTGGACTTAGTAGTCAAAGAAGTTTGAGGGAAGTCTGAGGGCACCAGTGGTGACAACAAAGGCGAGAGATGGAGTGCTCGAAGAGCATCAACGATAGTAAGCGATGAGGTTAGGGATCTTGTAGAGCACTAGCGCCGATGAGGTTGGAGAGTGTAGAGAGCATCGGCGATGGTAGCATCATTCAATGAGGTCAGAGAGCTTAGAGAGCAACTACAATCATGGGGGTCAATGAGGTTAGAGAGCACTTGTGATGGTGGAAAAATTGGTGAGGCCAGAGAGCACCTATGATGGTGGTAGAGCCGATGAGCTCGGAGAACACCAATTATGGTTAGCGACGAGTAGGCTAGTGAGGATAAAGAGCTTAGAAAGAATTGGCAATGATAACGATTGATGAGGATGGCAAAGCCATAGAGCTCAGTGAAGATGGAACATATGAGGATGGAGTGTGGAGGACTAGCTAGACATTAACATAAGATCTAAAAAATATGAAGTTGAACATGACACTGGATATTTTTGTTGTGCCTTGTACCAAATTAGCAAACATAATTGATCCAAAAGTCAATGGATACAAAGCAAATTGCTATGGTAAACCCCAAAAAGAAAAAGAATAATGAAGTCACATAGGATAGCACAACTTTCAAGGTATAATCGGATGTAGTGGTTCTAGAGGTCACAATGTAGCTGCATGGAAGAACCATCAAAGGAGTAGCCTTGGATGGTAGATCTAGACTGAATATCCTTTCAGATGACACCCACAAGTAACTGGGAATCATGGAGATGGATCTGATCCTTCTCTTACTTCAGTGATAGCAGACGAGTGTAAAGTAAAGCCCCTTGGCTTGATCCACAGTGTAGACATACAGATAGTGAACTGAGACCAGTAGTCTTCATTGTTCTAAAAATGGAAGAAATTTCAAGGATATACCCAATGTTACTAAGCATTTCAAAGGATGGTGCAAGAAATATTTTATGAATACCCACCTAATCACATTTATGCAGGTATTTTTAGATGATTTCGGTGTCTTCAATAAAGTGGTGGTGCACCTCTTTTATTTGTCTCTTTGTTTGGAAAGTGCCGCTCCACTTGCTTAGCCTGAATCTGGTTCTAATGAAGGGGTTTTAGTGTGCACATATATATGGGGAATGGGCCTAGGCACATGGGGGCTTAGGGACATTTTGCACATATGTTATGCAAGGCATATGGAGCCTTAGGACTATAAAAAGGCACTAGCCCTAGGATATTGTACCTTTCATACTCTTTTGATACCTTTTATGATGATATGACATCTTGTCTTCTTGGAGCTTATTCCCAAGCTTCCATGGCTTCTCCCTTTTGAGATGTTAGGATGGTGACCTACACCCTTGTTATCTACACCAAGTATTGAGTGGGCCACTATCTTGCAATGGTATTAGAGCTCTTGGCTTAGATCTTGATGTTTTGATTAGGAGATGAATCATTTTCAAATTATTCTTAATTCAACTTTCAGAATGCATTTTCTTGATCATGATTACTAATAATCATTTTTAGATTATTATTAATCTAATTTTTCAGAATGCATTTTCTTGATCATGAGTGTCAATCATTTTTGGAATTGACTTTTACACAATTTTCAAACTTGCTAATTTCTTGATTTGAGAAGATTAGCAAAAAAGTTTGTGTTGATCATTTTTAAATTTGTATTAATCACTATCTTTAGAACCCTAATTCACTTTACTATTTGATTTCTTGAATTTCTTGATCTTCTTGATGTTGCTTTCTTGAAAAAAAGTTGATTTTTGAATTAAGGTTTTCAATCATTTTCAGAGTGTTTTTCTTTGAATTTTCCTGCTAAATCCAATCATCAAATCTATTCATAAGCCTTAGTTTTCTTCTAGATTTGCTTAGTGTTTAGAAAATCTTGGCAATTTTGGAAGACATTGAAGGTTGTGTAGTAGACTTTTGAATTAAGGTTTTCAATCATTTTGAGAGTGTTTTTCTTAGAATTTTTCTGCTAAATCATTTAGATCAGTGCTTCCAATAATCAAATCTATTCATAAGCCTTAGTTTTCTTCTAAATTTGCCTAGTTTCTAGGGAATCTTGGCAGTTTTGAAAGACATTGAAGATTGCTATGTAGACTTTGGTGCTATTCCTGACAAGAACTAGTGTAGATTAAAGATTTTATACAAGTTTTGCAACAAATATGAGCAGTTCAATGTGTAGATTTCATTGTTTGCTATTGTAGATTTATGCAAAATTATTGTGTAGTCTAGTGAATTTCATCAAGAGATTTTGTGTAGAATTCTGGTGTGAAAATTTTAGGCTCCTATGTAGAGTTTTGGGAGCAGTTCATAGTTTTCAAAGGTTGTTGTGCACAATTTTTCAAAGATTTTGTGTGAAACAAAGAAAAGTATTGAAAATTGTGTAGATTTGTGAAACAAAGAAAAGTATTGAAAATTGTGTAGATTTGTCGAGAGAATGCAAAGACACAATTCAGAAATCAAAACTTTAGAAGAATGGACAATAGTGAGTGAGCCTAACCAATCTTTCAATCTTTTGCTGTTCTTGGTTAATTTTCTACAAAGAACCAATGCTATGCAAAGAAAGGTTGTCAAGAAACAGAGTAGAGTGTAAATTTGTCAAGAGAATGCAAAGACACAATGCAAAAATCAAAACTTTAGAAGAATGGACAATAGTGAGTGTTCCTAACCAATCTTTCAATCTTTTGATGTTCTTGGTTAATTTTCTGCAAAGAACCAGTGCTGTGCAAAGAAAGGTTGTCAAGAAACAGAGCAGAGTGAAGATTTCCTATGCAACTTGGTAAAGAAGTGTGAAGAGTTTAAATCTGTTGCAAAAGTTCATTCTTATGCAGTTCTTAGTGCAATTTTGGAACAAATCTTGGTGTAAGAGTTTAAGAGGAAGTACAAGAACAACATCATCGGAAATGCGAGGGCTTTACGCAGGCTGAGAGAAAAGCCTACAAAAGAGCTAAGAGGATCCTATCTTCTACTACTGTTCAAACAACCATTAAATTGACTTAAATTGAGGGATAGTGGTGCCTAGGGATCTTTATGGCTATCACTTCTTGCGCTTGTCTCCGAGCTGTTAATATAACAACATTCAAGGTCCATAGAAGATGGTGGTCTGATCATTAAACAACAATGGATTGCATGTTCGGTGTGCAAAACAAAAACCATTAGCATCTGTCTGGGCACACGGTAAAGAATCAAAGCTTATCATCGAGCTCTATAGCTCTCAGAGAGATGATCAACGTCGACATCAAGATTAACTTTGTCGCTTAAACGCATCATTGAGCTTAACACTATCTTGCAGATTACTATTATATAACACGCATCTCTCACAAATTACTATTGTAATGTACCTAGGCTATTTCTACACCACGTAATAGAGGAGTGAGGGAATCTGCAGGCGTTCAAGGCATTTTTCAAAGCTGTAGCTGTAGTTTCCACCGCCATAAGCTGTAGCATTTTTTTTGTTTTTTGAGCCGGGGTCAGAGACGAGCATGCTCATCTTTGAGACTCGAGCAGAGAAACGCTTTTGTCATTAGCTTCGTTGTCTCGGTCGTGAGGACAGTTTCGCTACTTCCTTAAAGCATGATCCCGAAAGACCTAAAGGTTGGGCACGACAGCGACCAAGAACTCCCTAAGGAGTCCAGGTACTGTGGGACTTGCCGTTAGGCTCACCAAAGCTGCAACATTCAAGGATAGTAAATGTTGCACTACAGACGTCCAAGCATAGTTTCAACTCTCTTTGCCCACCACAAGCTACAACATAAGGTTTTGAGCTCGGTTGGGAGAAGCAAAGTGATTAGGCACCTCCGATCATCTTGTCCTGGACTAGGTAATTCCGACAGATCATCTTGTTCTGGACTGGGCAATTCCGTCGGAGATCATCTTGGGCGATTTTCCGTTCAGTGCCGCATTCAACATTTAGTGCTTTAGCGTTTCAACTGGGCACCACAATTTCATATGAGGCTTGGTTTGTGTAGCTCATACAGTGGGGACTAACATCGTTAGTGTGCATAACTCAACCTTACAAGCCAGCTTGTAGAGATGTTCTTTTTGAAATGCTGAGACAACAGTAGCAATAGTTTTATTTTATTTTTATTTTAATTTTTAAAACTACAACAAAAAGGAGCTTCATCACCTTTAAGGCTCAACAAACAGAGTAAAAACAAGAATGAGCCACCATCATTGAGCTCTCTAAGCTCTTAGGAGTTGGCTGTGAGGGTGTGAAGAAAGCAAAAGGAGGAATGGCCCGCAAGTGTGAGGGAAAAAAGAAGAGAGGAGAAGTTTTTCTTTTGAGCTTTAATCTTTACTTCTTTCACACTTGGGTCTATTCACATTTTTGACCATTTACCCATTCTCATTCAGGTTCTCACAATTACCTTTTGGCCATCCATGAATTGTCCAACCTTTATCTTTTCACACATATTTGGACCTTTGGGATGATTGTTGGGGATTATTCATTCACTTTTGAGCATTTCTTGAGGTGGGATCATGCACGTGTTCATGTGCATTGGCATACCTTGGGGTTTATTCATATGTGCAAGGTGTGTCACACACGTTTACATATTATTTGGCCTTGTTCACATGCATAGCACATTGTGGGCCCTTTTCACACTATTCATGCTTTGATGGGCATGTTCACGTGCATTAGAGTTTCATGGGTTTTGTTTACACACCTTAAGTTTTATTTGGGCTTGTTTACACGATGTGCATTTTGTGCATTGCTAGCCTTGATTCACACACATTTTGGTATTGCTAGCATTTTCTCACATTATTTGCACTTTTATAGCCTTGATCATGCACGTTAGCACATTTTGGGCTTGTGTCACACATTTGGGAGATTTTGTGAGTTCATGTACACACCTTAGGCCTTATTGGTGTTTGTTCACATACGCCTCATACTTTGAGCATTTTGGATGTTCGTATGGCACCGAGATGCAACATTGTGTATGTATGCCATGCAAGCAAGTTATATGCATATCAAGATTTATTAGATGTTTAGCTCGGATGATTAGGCAGCATTATCACGCTGTTCTGATGAGCACAGGGCTATGTACATGCATGCATCTTTAAATTCCTTTGTATGGGATTAGATGAGGAGCTATGGTACCTACTTGGGTTTCATTGGTCAATTTTGGACCCTTTGCACATACCAACACTTTTGGGAGAAGTGGCATGCATGGAAGTATGGGTTTGATCCATATCATTCCACCGAGGATGATGATGATGTTCGTGATGGGACTCATTATTATATGTGTGATGATGATATTGTTAGTCATTCATGGGGAGCATTCATGGAGTCTTGTCATGATAGTATCGAATCCTTGAAGGACATTCTTCCAGTTTTCTTACACTTTCGCCACTATTATAGTGGTGTTCGCATGGGCCTTAATAGCTTCTATGACCTACCCCCACCACGACATCAACTAGCCATCATATCATTGATTCTCATTTACTTACACCAACTCATTCATTGTATTATGATGGAGATGATGAGTATGATGATGTATTGCACACACACACACACACACACATAATGTATTGAACACACACACACACATAATGTATTGCACACACCTGCACATGATCATAGAGTGATATACATGCATATGATACACATGACACAAATGCTCATGATGATGATTGTGATAGTGATGTGTGTGAGCTGGATCATGTGGGCAGAGATGACAGTGAGCATACCAAGCATCGACACTTCTATGCCTATCATCTTTCCTATGGATCGTGAGGATACTCTAGTTGATCATGGGGTGACATTCTAGAGCATAGCGTGCATTTGATTAGTGATGCATCCATTAGCACATTTGGGATGGGTGTATCCATTAGCACACTTGAGGATGGTGATACTCTACATACGAGTGACAGAGACACCTATGAGCATAGACCTGAGTTCTTAGTGTTAGATGCATCAGCAATTCTTCTAAGATTTCTATTTGTGGAGATATCGCTGATATGACCACCACTACTCCTAGCATTCATAGCATTCTTGGCAGTGTTCGTGTGGATAGAGTTCTTGTATTTGAGCAGCCAGGGATAGTGCATGAGAGTAGTGATGATTTTTCTCAGATTAAACCTCGTAGGAGAGGTAGGATTGTGCATATGGATCTAGAGAGCTTTGTTTTTTATTTGGGTATTTTCCTAGATCCAGTGATTAGAGAGATTGACCTATCTTTGGATATAGGTTATACATGGATTCCATTGATGGATACATACCATGATCATGATGATGATTTTAGAGATTATGAGGATGACATGATCAATGATTTAAGGGATGATGATCATATCCATAGTAGATCGTATGGTAAAGATCTTGAGAGATTTGCATTTGATCTAGACATCTCCTTAGATCCTATACTATTAGAGATATATTTATCATGGGATTTAGATCACATAGGGGCATCATTTTGATGTAGATAGACCATGTTTATAAGGATGACCTTAGAGGCCTTGGGGATGCCATAGATGATGATTTAGGAGATGATACCATTTATCTTTCATGTGAGGACACCTCTTCATTTTTCAGTGATGACTATGATGATGCTAATGATTATATTGATATCTTGGATGATCATACACACATAGAGGGTCTTGCACATGAGGATATAGTTCATGGGTTGGATTACATTCATGCACATATAGATGTAGTGGATCATGCTGTTGAATTTTCGAGTGGAGCTATGTGGGATGATGATGACATGGGTTCCCATTTGATTTTACATGAGACCGACCTCGAGATGAGTTCATTTGGCTTCCACGAGTGTCTACATGATCCTATGATAGTTGGAGCTGAGATATTCATCTTTGGGTGCATTATATGCCACTTGAGATGATGTATGATGGATGATTATGTGGCACGACACTGAGATGCGACACACCTTTGTCTTGGCCTACACGATAATTCTTTTGTGCCAGGACTATTCCACATTTCAACCATGTGTGATGGTTACATTCAGTGGACACCACAAATGCTGGATTTGCATTATGGTCATGAGGATGTACTTACAAGTTTTACCTATGACCCAGGAGCTACTACATCGACATTAGAGGTCTGTGATGTGCACCATATCTATCCATTTGACCAAGGAGGATTGACCAACCATGTCATCAACATTGACTCTATACATTTTCTATTCAATCCAAGTGGTTTGAGGGCCATTGCTTTAGAGTCTACATGGCTTGGATTTCTCTTTTATCTATGAGGATGCGGTTGTATGGATTAATTTATCTTCGGGGGGGTGACATTTGTATCTTTTCCATTTGACCCTAGAGGATACCCGACTAGCCTCATCATCGACAGGAGTCCTTTATCTTTTCCATTTGACCCTGGGGGTTATGAGATTCATGCATTGGTATTAGTGCTTTGCGATGGGGTGACACTTGGTCATGTATTTGGCTCTTTGTATATAGCCTGTATTTTTTTCGTGCATGACCAACCTTCGATTGTTTGCGAGGGGCCAAAATCATTATAAGAGGGGATGGTTTGTAATAATGAAGGGATTTTAGTATGTACATACATATGGGGAATGGGCCTAGACACATGGGGGCTTAGGGACATTTTGCACATATGTTGTGCAGGGCATATGGAGCCTTGGGACTATAAAAAGGCACCAGCTCTAGGATATTGTACCTTTCATACCCTTTTAATACCTTTTATGATGTATGACATCTTGTATTCTTGGAGCTTATTCCCAAGCTTCCATGGTGAACTTTGTTGAAATATACAAGTGAATAGGGTGTGTGCGGGAACAAGCCCTTGGTTAGAGGCTGTAAAAGAGAATCTGTAAATGTGAGAGAACCTGTGAAAAGGTGAGAAGAATCTACTGGGAGAGAATAAAGGGTAGCATGAGAAGATTTAGGAAGTGTGGAGATATTCTTGAAAAAGTGAAGAGGTGGAGAGAATCAAGCAAAAGAGGTGGAGTGAATCAAGGAGAAATCAGTGGGATTTGATGCTTGGATGTAAACACTATAAATTGAGGCATTGGCCTAATGAGAATTTACTGGATTTTGATTATCCATGCCTACATTAAGCTATTTGTTAATTACTCACTAATCATATCTCAATTATTTACTAATCACATCTTAATTATCCATGCCTACATTAAGCTATTTGTTAATTACTCACTAATCACATCTTGATTATTTTCTAATCACTTTGTTAATGATGTTGATTCTAGCATTTGATCCACCATAGCTCATCACATTGCTCTAATTTCAACATGGTATCAGAGCCATGCCTAGAATCCATCAATTTGTGAGCCCATTATTTTGCTAATCATTTTGCTAATTAGGATTAGTAGCTAATTATATTTTTTTCCTCTTTTTTCAACTATTCTCAGTACCCCCAGCCAGTCGGGAGGAGCTCCCTCTCCTTGCACACATAAAATTAGCTCCATTGCTTCTAGCCATACATAGCCAACCCATAGGAGCTCTAGCCAAGCCAATCACAAGCGCAAACCGCCGGCGCATCAAGAAGAAATCACGTTTTTTTCCAGTGCAGGCTTTCTGAGAAAGTTGCAGATCTTGTCTTCATCCAATCAAATACCTTTTTGCTAATAGCTGCTGCCAACAACTGTTGCTTAATGCTTTTATATCTATTCAAGTGTGTGATTAAAGGTTCACTTTCCTTCATATCCAATTTGCAGAATTGCATTAACGGATTTGAATTTTTAGCTTGTGTGCCAAATAATTTATTGAGTTCATCCCATGCATCTTTTGCCCATTGTATCCCTGTGATGTGATGAATGATTTCATCATTTAAACTAAGTGCAATAAGTCCCAATGCTTTTTCATTCCTGCTCTTCCACTCATTTTCCCCTCTCACCTCTGGGCATTCATCTCTTCCCTCAACTAGCCCCCCCAGATTTTTTCTCATGAGCAAATACATGGTTTTTGTCTGTCATGTGTAAAACTGCTCCCCATTAAATTTGGCTATTTCTTGTACTGTACTCATGATGATGTGAAGGGGGTCTTACCTCTTGATCCAATTTTAAGATTCAAGGGTAGTGTCTACCCTTTTACAACTCAATCTGGTGTTTAAGAGATTACAAAAAATTTATCAGCATAAATCACCAGAAATTACATTAAATCAAGGGTAACCAATTTGTACAGAATGGTTGGAGTATCAAACCAACTCCGAATTGCAATCTGAAGTTATAGGGATGTGTATCAGATACCTAATGGTTAATTTGAACCCTCAATTGCACCAAAATATAGTGATTAACACTGATTAATCACTAATCAACAAATTAATCCATTATTTTGTGTGCAAAAAACAGAGTATGCGGGGAGTCCAGATCTGGGGCCTTAGACTTCAAATGAGCTCAAATGCTTTCAAATCCATCAAATAGCAATGAGTCTAGTAGAGGATTAAGCCAAGAAACACAAGATTTGACCAAACATTGAATGCTTAATCTCTGTTTTACCAAAGTCACCCCCTGCAGATTTGATGAAGAGCTTGGATCTCACTGTAGACTTGATCAAATTGAATTCTTACTTCACTAGCTTGTAGAGCATGCTTGAAAACCCCCAAGGCTAAGAGGAATTAGACCACTAACAATGCTTCTGAAGAGTGTGGACAAAGGTGAATATGAAAACATTGTAGCAACACTAAAGAATGTACCTGAATTGAAGCTACACGAGATAGAAGGAGCTCTACTAGAGCAAGAGAGCAGAGGCAAAGAGAAGAAATGGCTCAACTCAATAGCAAGAAGAAAAAGCATTCTTCACCTGAGGAGGATTCTCTCGAGGACGAGGACAAGGAAGAGGTAGAGTAGGAGGAAGGACCTTCACTTGCCACAACTGTGGGGAAAGCCATGACACATGGCAAGAGACTGCTACAGCAAACCCAGTGGAGAAGGAATGACATCGGCAAACTTCATGGAGGCTCCAAAGGAAGTGGAGTCGGATCATCTTTTCTGAGAGAGAGAGAGAGAGAGAGAGAGAGAGAGAGAGACCCCACAACCCAATGTAACCTGCCCCAACAAAGTAAAACCACCTCTGAGCCACCGATGATGTAGGCCATGTGGTAGATGTATGTGTGAGCACTTTAGTCAAGGTCGCGGGCACTTGTAGTAGTAAGCCTTGGACACATAGAGAGAGAGAGTGTCAAGGACTATGAGTTTAGGGACTTGAGGCACTGGTTGCGGGCTATCAAGTAAGAGAGAAACTTGATATAGGGTCCAGGTGTGCTAAGTTAACTTGAGGGGAGGTGTGCTAGACACTGGTCTCGCGGACTATCAAGTAAGAGGGAAACTTGGTATAGGGTTTAGGTGTGCTAGGAGTATTCACTTGAGGGGAGGTGTTGAAATATACAAGTGAATAGAGTGTGTGCGGGAACAAGCCCTTGGTTAGAGGCTGTAAAAGAGAATCTGTAAATGTGAGAGAACTTGTGAAAAGGTGAGAAGAATCTACTGGGAGAGAATAAAGGGTAGCATGAGAAGATTTAGGAAGTGTGGAGATATTCTCGAAAAAGTGAAGAGATGGAGAGAATCAAGCAAAAGAGGTGGAGTGAATCAAGGAGAAATCAATGGGATTTGATGCTTGGATGTAAACACTATAAATTGAGGCATTGGCCTAATGAGAATTTGCTGGTTTTTGATTATCCATGCCTACATTAAGCTATTTGTTAATTACTCACTAAATCACATCTTAATTATTTGCTAATCGCTTTGTTAATGATGTTGATTCTAGCATTTGATCCACCATAGCTCATCACATTGCTCTAATTTCAACAAACTTCTCCCTTTTGAGATGTTAGGATGTTGACCTACACCCTTGTTGTCTACTCTAAGTATCGAGTAGGTCACTATCTTGCAGGGTGGAATGGGTATTCGTGGTTGCAAGTGGAATTATGTTAGGACAAATGGTGTCCATCACACAGGGATATCTGTGTCCTTAGGGATATCTATGGACATATGGTGTCCACTATAGGGATAACTGTCGACAAAAGTGGGGGTGATTAATGTAATATGGGCACCACAAAGTCTTAAGGAACTTTGTTGATTTTTGGGATAGATTAAGTTGCATAGTTGGCTCTTACAATTTTTGGAACAGATCAAGTTGCATGGCCAACTCTTGCAATTTTTGCTAATATATGTGGCTTATCTGTTGTACTAGCTCACAAAGAAGGATGCATTAGTCTGAGCAATGTCAGAAGGCTTTCAGCAGTTATTTGTAAGCTATGTTAGTCCTTGCTTTAATTATCCCGCCACCATTGGATTGGTCCAAACCATTCCACGTGTCAGAAGGCTTTCTGCTATTTGTAACTTATGTTAGGTCTTGCTTTGACTACCTAGCCACCATTGAATTGGTCCAAACCATTCTTTGTGTTTATCGATGCATCTGATGTATGGTCATACAGATGCAAGAATAAGATGATGGGTGGTTTTTCCTAGTCTTTTATTATAGGTTTTGATCCAACCTGGAATGCAATTACTCTACCATGGAGAGAGAGGCTCTTGGGATGATCTACCCTTAATAAGTTTAGATGGGTAATCCTTTTCCTTTTCATGTAGAATATCAAGTTTTATTATTTTGGTGAATAAGCTAAATTTAGCAAGAAAGTTGGCTCGCCAGATGTTATTGCTGTGTAAGTGTTTAATTGTTCCATTCAACATACATCAAGTAACCAGCATGAAGTTGTGCAAGCTTTTTGTCCTAGGAGAAACATGGAAATTTGCTTGGGAATGTGGTGTTTGCCTAAGATTGGGTTAGCCAAATGCGACAAACCGGATGCCTCATAATATGTTATTGCCTCTTGAACTATTCCATAGATTGATTATGCATTTTATAGGGCCATTAAACATTCTGCCATCACCAGATTAGCAATAAATATATCCTAATGACAATAGATTGTTATAACAAGTGGGTAGAGGCTCAAGCTTTAAGAGATAATAAAGCTACTTCTTGCCAAGTTTTTGTATGAGCTAATTATTTATGACTAGATTTGGTTGTATGTAAATGAGTCATTAAGAGGGAATTTGGTTGTTCTATTAAATTAATGTAAACGAGTGATCAAGGAGGGCATTTCCTAAATAAGGTAAGAGGGTATTTCCTTAAATTAGTGTAAATGAGTGATTAAGGAGGGAATTCCCTCAATGAGTTGATTATGGAGGGAATTCCCTTAATGGGCTGATTATGATCAGATTTGATTAGCCAATTATATTAGTGTAATTGAGTGATCATCAAGGAGGGCATTTCCTTAATGAGGCTAGAGTCTGACCGTCAACATCATATTATTATTCATAAAAATCTACAATGTATCATCTTTAAGAAAATGGTTAGGCTCAAAAAATCCTGCGTAAGATTATGAAGGAGGTCATTAATGAGAATTGCATAGATTGGGACCAAAAAAACCTTAGTGGGCATTCTAGACTACTTATAAGTTAGCAAGGGGGAAGATGGTATTTTCCATGGTATACGAGCTAGAAGCAGTGGTTCCCATGGAATTTGTGGTGTGTAGGGATAAGTGACTCGAGTCTTTGAGAACAACTATGATGTCATAATCTTTGGATGTATTGGGGAAAGCCAAATTCTTGATCTTTACACTTGTTGGTTGAGTCTTGCTATTTGATTTACGGATGCGTCTACACCCTGAAAGTTGAAGGTTCACTCTAGAGTGGTCCAAATTGGTTATATGGAGAATTCGAACTTTTGAGATTATAACACTCGATGGTGTCCAAGTGGATAAATGGATTTTGGCTCACTTTGACAATTTTTGCTCTTGGTATGTTGTGGTTGATGTGTTGTAGTAGCGATGATGGAGTGGAGCACTCGCATGCTCTTTTAATGATGCAACCTACAAGGATCCCAAGCTTGAAGCATTCACAAGGTGAGTGACATATCTGGAAAGCATTCTAGTGTGTTTATCATGGTATATTGATTCTTGGTGAGCTCTTGTGTGCTCTTAAGGAGGGCGGTGTGGCAAGTCTCCACAACATCATGTTCAGTCTCCCCCCAGTGGTTAGTTGGTCTGAGAGTCACACATAGATGGCACTGTTGTTGGGGATAGCCTACTACCTAACCACTAATACACCCTAAATGTTTCATGCTTGTGTTTTTTCTTTCCATCCACTATGACCCAGGCTTCCCAAGCCATGAACTCTTCTCATGACTTATGTCTTCCAAGGGGTTTTTTAGTGCCATTGTTCATATTGAGCACAACATTGTGTAATCTTGAGAATGTTGAGAGTCAAAATGAGGAAGACTATGATTTAGACCAACTCTTTGGGAATACATTAAAGAATGAGGATTCCATGCATCCATCCAAATTGAATAGGAAAATAAAATTAAAAGTGAAACTAGAACATCCATGGTACCTTTTGAAAATCCTATCAAAGTTATGTTAGATTTTCTTATGGGAAAGAATGTTAAATGGATGCCCTTCACATAAAACATGATTATGCCATGTTTTGGGTACTTTGAATATACAATCTACATGCAAACTAACCCCCTTAATAGTAGCAAGTCCTTTATGGTTGAATTTTTGTTGGAAGTAAACTTAGTTCTATGATGGGAATAGATTATTGACACTAGGACAAAACCATGCTTTAGAAGAAATATAATCACCTTGAAGGTCCATAACATGTAGATATGGTAATACCATTTTGTGATAGGGAGAATCTAACAGTGAAGGTCTATATGATGCTTTAGAAGTAATATATTCACCTTGAAGGTCCATAACATGTAGATATGGTAACACCATTTTGTGATAGGGAGAATCTAACAGTGAAGGTCTATATGATGCTTTAGAAGTAATATATTCACCTTGAAGGTCCATAACATGTAGATATGGTAACACCATTTTGTGATAGGGAGAATCTAACAGTGAAGGTCTATATGATGCTACACATGAAACTCTATAAGGAACCTTCTAAAAAGCTCCTTAACCTAAAAACCTACCTTCTCAATTGTAGGCCCTTCCTGACAAAACCTATGTTCCTTGTGTGCTCCATCCTCACCATTAAAAGAATAGACGTCTACCCCTAAATTCATAACCTTGTAACACTCAACAGCCACTATGAATTCTTATACCTTGTTGACACCAATAACATAGATTAAACCTTACTTTGGCAAGGGTAACCCTCCACAACCTTCAATATCAATAGACCCTCTACTCGAGAAAATAGCCTCTACTACCATTAATAATAAAGACCTACCCGCTACATTGGTAGGACTTCATAATGAATCTTCTACTCTGAGAGCCCCTCTTTGACCAATCTTGCCAAAGGAGTCAACGTCTTCTAACAAAAAAATCTTGTCACATTAAAGCCCCTCTTGAAAACAAACCTCAACCCCATCAATGAACACCAAAAAAGGCATCATTGTAGACAAAGGTAAATCCATCTAAGTGATCTCTCCATTGGTAAAATCCCCTCTCATAACAACCCAAGCCTCATCATCAATGCTACCCAAACTAACAACTATCACTAATCCATTGGAAAGGAAATTCCAAGCAAATGCCAAAAAAGGTACCAACACTTCATTTTCACAAAAGAAGACATATCCATCACATAGAAGGCAATGTCAAGATATTTCCCATTGTAAGATCCAGAAAAAATGTATTTCTACATGCCTACTCATTACTCAAGGCTATTATGATGGCAATTCCACCATATGAGTGCCCAAGGCCATGAAAGAAAGAACATCCTCACTATCAACATTTGTGCCAAGAAGAGGCACACCCACATCTCGAATGTTGTGGCAAAACGACCCAATGCAGCAACAAGCAAGCCACAAGTACCCTTTGTAAAATTAAGAAGCCACAAGAACTTGCTTACACTATGAGAGTAATAAGGGGATGTAACAAGTTACATCATCAAATGTATCATTTGACAAGCGACCAGCCAAAGCTTTAGCTTTAATAATTACTCGTGGCACAATTTAAACTATTTGCCAACCCACTTTAGGAGTCATTACCTAGAGGTCCTTGTTATGGCTCACCCTAACCCTCCTTGAAACACATCAAAAAAGAGAATACCTGGTGAACTGCAAATGTCATGAGGATCTTTCCAATGGACGAGCTCGTAACCCTTCAGGTCTCCAAGCTCCACAACTCCTTGAGAAGCAATTCCACCGCGCCTCCCGTGAGCATTGTCACACCGCCACGTTGCACTATGAGTACTTGTCCCTCCTCTCACCTCACTTCACTCACACACACACACACACTAGCATGCATTAGTGAGATCGATTAGCAAGAGGATTAGCAAGAGAAAGACTCAATTGCACAATGCGAGAGTATGTTGTATTATGAGAAAAATTCAATTATATACATGGCCATAAGTGTTCACACTTACTTAAATTGTGGCTGGCTGGGCACTTTAGGCTCATAAGAGGCCTAATGCTATTATTACAATTACTCTCATAATATATCCATGAAGTACATCACTTAGGCCTTCATCCTTACTTGCTACCACATGCACTTGAAGTGCGAATCGCCATAGATACTCCGTCACACCATTACGTGTGCCCATTCAAGTTGTAGCTTTGGACACTATTGTTGCATATCTTGAATGTATGACCCTTTGTTGTATCTATCGTGACTCCTTGATGTAAGATAATGGTGGCAGATCTTGTTCACCCTAGAATTGGGTTAACATCCTCCCCCTTCCTGATGGCGATCACGTCCTCGTGATTGCGTTAAAGACTTTTGTGTGGGGAGAATGGACAAGCTTTGTTGATGGCTTTGAAAGGATGGTGTACTCTCCTCTATAACTCGTCAAGTTGGAACAACATAAGTCTTGACTCAACCACATACATGACATAATTTAAAAAGCATACTCATCATCTACATCTTTTATACTAAGACTAGAACAAAGATTTGTTTCTTCCTCTTGGTTGACTTCTTCAACCACATGTGCCTTTGCTAGATTTTGATCTTTTTGGTAGCACTTTGCGGATGGATGATTCGTCTTTCCACAATACTCACAAGGATGTTTGGAGAAACAATCCTTAGTAAGATGATTTGTACGACCACAAATAGTACACTTCTTCTTTGCCGATGTCGAAGTAGTAGTATATGCATGTGAATAAGGATCTATCACATCCTTTGTAATCTTCTTATCTTCTTCCTGCAAAGAATTTATGATACTTTCCAAGGAAGGGACTGGCTCCTTCTCTTTAAGTACCGTCACAATTTGCCTAAAGCTTGAAGGTAAGCTTTAAGCAAGATAGCAATATCATCCTCTTCAGGAACATGAGACTTAACATAAACCAATTGTGTCATTAAGCTCTTGAACTTGTTAATCACAACTATTAAATTTTCATTACACTCCATGGTTAGATCAAAGAGTTGCATCTTCAAACTGATCTTGGAATGCTTTGCCTTTGCACCAAAAGTACGCTCTAGTAATTCCCAAGCTTCCATAGCTGACTCAACATTATCAATATAATGAATAAAATCATCTTTTAAAGTAGTAATGATAATACCAAGTGCTTGCTCATCTTTTTCTTGAAGTGCAGTCATTGTAGCTCTTGTAACTATAGTAGAAATACCTGCTTCATCTTCAGGAAGTGGCTTGACCGTACTCCACAGATTTTTCTTCATGAGGTAGCCCTTCACCTTAATTTGCCAGGTATGAAACCCAGTTTTGTTGAATTTGTCGAGGAATTTAGAGCTCATGATGATGCAATATGATGCTTGATGTTGATAACTTGCTCATATAGATGATTTAAGCCCAAATAATAATAATAACATCAATATAGATCAAAATAATGAGCACCATGTTGTTGGAGCAACAGAGGTAGAAAACAGGTGACTGGAAAAACGATTCGTACAGCAGCTCCTGTGGACCAAATACTACAAGATTTGGTATGCTGAATCCTTACATGATAGACTTGAAGCACCTAAGAGGAATTAGACTAATTTGTAGAGACAACGCTGAATGAACCCGATTAGCAGAAAACGGCCTGTTTTGATAAAAATAAGAAGTCTAATTCTTTGATTGAGTGGAATGAGAAGCTACAGGAAACTTTTGATACTTTGAAATATAAAGTTTGAGATGCTCATGTGTTAGACTTACTAGATCCTAGCAGGCCTTACATTGTTGAGACTGATGCTCGTGATTTTGCGGTAGGCGCGATCCAGGATGGGAAGCCTGTGGCCTTCGAGAATAAGAAACTCAACGATGCACAGACTACAATTCAGGAGAAAGAGTTTTATGCAGTCATTTATGATTTAAAGGCATGGAGATAATATCTCTCTATATGGGTCTCAATTTATGGTCTTGACAGATCATCAGTCTTTGCACTTCATTTGTTATCAACCACCGGACTTGAAAGGTAGAAAGGTCAGATGGGCTGAGTTGATGTAGGACTTTGATTTCATGGATTAAATATAGAAACGCCTCAAGAACTCATTGAAGTCAAAAATTTATCTTATGTTCCACATGAATCTGAAAAGGTACTCGAATTCAAGGAAAGAAACTTTGTAGTCTCTTAATCCATAAGGTTAAAATTAAGTGGAAAGACAAAGAAATTGAGGATTCGACTTGGGAGTCAGTTGAGAATGTTCAGCGTTGTTTTCCTTCTTTTCATTGCAAGAGTGCAATGTTTTGAGAGAGGGAAAGTATGTTATGTGCACATTATATGTGCATATACTAGGAGGCTAACCCACCCTAGGCATGTGAGCATGGGAGCATGGGAACATGCTCTAGAGGGGCAAGGGTTAGGTCTAACCTTGGGTTGAGGTTAGGGTCAGGCAACCAAGGGTCACACATGGAAATGGAGAGTCAAGAGTCACTTGAGGGCCCTCCTATATAATAGGGGCATGGGGCACTCTCAAGGGATGTTCTCTTGTGTAGAGCATTGTATCTACTCTCCTGTCATTTCATGCTAGAGCTATGTGCTACTGGAGTGAAGTCATATCTCTTGGTGGTATGGGACACTAAGGTAAGGTATGTGGTACTTCATTGTATTTATGTGTGAACCCTTGGGCTTAAGGGTGGT
The DNA here is from genome assembly GCF_041138505.1 of Cibotium barometz. NCBI lineage: Eukaryota > Viridiplantae > Streptophyta > Polypodiopsida > Cyatheales > Cibotiaceae > Cibotium > Cibotium barometz. Next base: position 39,307,883 of record NC_141066.1, read on the forward strand.
TGGGTGGATGATGATATGCCTGGTTTATGTATATTTATGCATAGTGATTAGGTAGAGAGATCTTTATGATATTAACAAGAGTTGACAACATTAAAAAAAATTACAAGGCGTAGCTCCAAATCTGATATGGATTCCCAATCTGAAGGGATGAAGTACTTCAAAACACTAAGGAGCATCTCCAAAGATGGCAAAGATGTAAATGCTATGCAGCTAATCATCATAGAAGGCCGCAAGAGAGAATAACTACCACCCAATGGTTGCAATACATTGGTGCATTCAATGCACATCACAAGTTTATTGACAACTAGGGAGATGAATTACAAAAATTTATGTATTGCAAAGCTCCTTCCGTTGAGTTGATTGTCGTAGATGAACCAAAACTTAATCATTCCACGAGGTGGAAGAAGAACAAGAGTTGGCCCAGAAATAGAGGGAAGTGAAAGCAAAAGCGGAAGTGGAAGCTATAGCTAAGGCAGCTGAAGAAAATCAAGAGACAATACCTAACTTGCTCCCTTCACCTGAGCATTACAAGTCATATATCATAGGGGAATGCAAGTTAGTGTTTGATAATGCCACACATAAACCAGCAAGTGAGGTAGAAGGAGTTTATGATGGTCCTCCTGAAGTAAAAGAAGTAGAGTTGGCTGAACTTGGGGAAATCCTAAGCTAGTATTATAGCAAAAGTCCTCACTTAGAATCAAGAAGCTAAACTTATTGATCTCCTTAAGGAATATAAGAATTGCTTCTCATGGACTTACCATGATATGAAGGGAGTGCGCTGTTGGGATTGTGCAGCACGTAATACCCATGGTACCAACCACTAAACCTGTTAACAACCTTATACAAATTGTTGCCATATATATATAGGCAGTGATGTGTGTGAACACACTTAGGACCGCCGGGGCACTTTTTCCCTCTTTAGGAGGTTTTTCCCCCCGACTTGTATATACGCCCATCCTTCTAGGGCTAACTTATCTTTTATACATTGACACAATCTAATACATTGTGTGTTGTGTGCATTCTTGCTTCTTCTTCTCCAAGCTTTGTGTGCTTTCCTGCAACCCTAATTCCAACAATTGGTATCAGAGCAGGCATCGGCTCCCAGGGCTATACCGCCAGCACCCTCTGAGTCACGTTCTCCGATTGAGGTGAGCTTTCACGATCGCTTGCAAGTCCCTATACTCTGCAAATGAGCCCATAGGGCCGAGCGTTCTCAGAAATCGCATCTGAGGTCGTTTCGGGCTCCGTTTTTGCATTGCAAGTTCTGCACAGGTGTTTTCGTCATTTTCTGCAGAAATTTTGACAGTGCAGTTTTCTGCAAAACAGGCATACGTATTCTATTGTGGACCGTGCTACATAGCACGAGTTGTTTTTTGTTCAGTCTTTGCTTCATTACAGGCTGCTTTTGCATCAGTTTCAGTCAGTGGCCATGGCTGATAACAGCAATGATGTATTTCGCATGTTGTCTGCTGAAGACAAACTGGGATGGAGACGGCAACTACCCACTTTGGGCATACATGATGCAGCATGTTTTGGTTGCAAAAGGAGTGTGAAACATTGTGCAGGATATGGATGTACGTCCAGGTTCTGTGGATGTAGGATCTGTTGAGGATGTTGCAAGTTCTAGCAGCTCTACTGTTGCTGCTATTTTACCCACTGCTGAACAAGCTCGTTTTGGGATGGTAAAGATGCGCAGGCTCATGCCTTGATTGCACTTTCTATCAAACGTAACATCACCCCACATATTCGTTCAGCTAAAACAACAAAACAGGCTTGGGATATTCTAGCTGGTTTGTATGCAGGTCGTAATAACGAGGCAAAAATCTCTTACCTGTGTAAAGAGCTAAAATTGAAGATTATGCAGGAAGATGATGACATGAATGTTTTTCTTGCTAAGATTAAAGATCTCAAAGAACAGTTGATTTCTGCAGGTGAGATTATTCTTGATCATTCTCTTGTGCAGACTGTTCTTGATGCTTTACCTGAGACATATCAGACTTTTGCTTCCATGTGGAGACTTCTTGTGCTGAGGATAGACCTGATGCTGTCAAGTATGATACTTTAGTCAACAAGCTCTTGCAAGAAGTGCAGTCCAGGCAAAACAGGGCCAGGCAGCGTGCAGTTGATCAAGCATTTATTGCTACCCAGCAGCAGAGAAGAAGTGGTAAAGCAGCCCCTTCCACTGTTTCTTCTCCTATTAGTAGGTCAGCAACTTCTTCTCCTTCCACAAGTAGCAACAATAAGTTTGAGAAGGCTCTTGATAAAGGCAAGAAAAAGACCAGGTGCAACTATTGTAAGGCAAATGATCATGTCATTAAGAATTGCCCTAAGCTAAAGGCTAAAGAGGCAAAGAAGAAAGAGTCAAATGCAGCCACAATAGTGGATGCTTCTACAAATGCAGATTCTGCAAATGTTGTGTGAGATCCATGTTCCCACCGAGCAACGGATTCAGGGTACTAGCAGCCGAAGTAGCACTTCTCGCGCGGGACAGGGGTCCCACATTTGGGGCCTCGCCCACGGATATCCGGACAAGAGACTAATCCGTCGGTTATCCAAAACCGAACCCGAAAAAACTTCCTTTACCCGGAAAGCACGGGCGATTCCACCAGGATAATTTTTACTCTAACGTAGTCAAAACCCTTACTGATCAAACAGATCCGACTGCATCTATAAAGATACTTGGTCAGATCAAGGAAGAAACTTGCACTTGGATCATTGGGATCAACGCTTTTTTCCCCACCAAGGAGGCACAGCCGTTGATTCCTATCCATAGAATAATTACTATCCGGGATTTACTTTATCTATCGTAATAACAGAAATTGAGTCTCGATTTACGAATCCATCAGTCCAGCCTAACCCCATCTAGTCCCATGGGTTAGCCAACCGCCCAACCACTATAGTGATGGGATCCAATTAGGTATTTGGTTAGGTTTTGTCTCGGGTACCAAGGAAAAGAGTTCCAAGGCTCCCTAGCCAGAAGTTCATGCAAAAATAAAACTAGTCACACCACTTACACACCCAATATGAAATTGCCTTTTCACAGATTCAACCAGTTTTAAAACAATCCTTTAATAAAACCATAGTATCACTCATCACCATCTTCCAAGTTATCCAGTTGATTCTTAATTTCCCATCATTCCTTCATCAGAGTATCTATGGCATCATTGACAACTAGAACGCTCACCACCTGTCCACTCAGGGGCCGTTTCAATAGTTCCTAGCCCATAATACTCGGCAATATAATCACTTATCAAGATGGACTCTCGTTGAAGATCAGCAAGATCAACCAACAGATCCATATAAAGAGCCATGGACTCATCCGTTGAAGACCAGCAAGGTTAGTCAACCAGATCCATGCCCGGTTTCAGAAAACAACTCTTACTCCTTGTTCCAATATCTTCCTCGACGCACGTGTGGGTATCCTAGGCGACCCAGAGCCCGAGCACCGTATGGTCAGCACCCTCTAGGATCCTTCGCAGGTGACCTAGCGCTTCACTCATAGGCCGCTTCCTTGGCCCCTCATCCACCGTACCGGAAGCTCACCATTTTAATCGCACCGAGGCTGGTCAAGACCTTGGCCGACCTTGCTACGCGATACGTCCTCCATTGACTCTCCGTCAGTAGTTGCAACTTTATCAGTTAGGTCTCCACGACCTTAATCACAAGATGGTCAAAATGCTTTCCCAGCATTCTTGACATAAAACAGTCATTTACAAACAATAGAATTTACAAACAGTCACAAAATACAGTTTCTATATTAACTCTCATTTTTCCACATTATCCCTCATCAATCCACATTGCTTATTCCACATTCCAGTTATTGTGTACTCATCCCATCCCATCATTTTCCATCTCATCACTTCAGATTCCTTCACATCACATATCATATATTCACATCCATACATATATCCACATCCACATGCATACATCCACATCTACATGCATACATCCATACATTCACATACATACATCCATTTTCTCATTCCCATTCATATAACCCCATACGCCTTCTCATCTATTCTTTTTCATCACATCCATTCTCACCCTATCACAACCCATATTCATCTTATCTCATCACATACTTCTTATCTCATCCCATACACATCTTATCACATCTTAACTCTTCTTATCACATCCTAACTTATCTCATATGCATCTTATCACATCTTATCACATCTCATACACCCCTTATCACATCCTAACTCATCTTATCACATCCTAACTCATCTCATATACATCTTATCACATCCTAACTCATCTTATCACATCCTAACTCATCTCATATACATCTTATTACATCCTAACTCATCTTATCACATCCTAACTCATCTCATATACATCTTATCCCATCACATACACTCCTTACCTCATCCCATACACATCTTAACTCATCTTTTATGCATACCTCTATGCAAGAATTTCAATTGTGATAAAAGTAACACTTTTATAATAAAATAATCATTATTATTATTTTTCTTTATAATTTTATAATAAAATATTTATCTTTTATGCATGCCTCTATGCACAAAATTCAATTATGCTAAAAGTAACACTTTTATAATAAAATATTCATCTTTTATGTATACCTCTTATGCATAAAATTCAATTATGCTAAAAGTAACACTTTTATAATAAAATATTCATCTTTTATGTACCTCTATGCATAAAATTTAATTATGTTAAAAGTAACACTTTTATAATAATATATTTATCTTTTATGCATAATATAAAAATTTAATTTTTCCATGATTACTATGAAATTCTTTCAATTAATCTAGGATGATAATTCCTAGAATATGGTAGGAAATCCTCTTTTCATGCTTTGAAATGAAATTATTTTATGTGTAAATTTTTATAAAATTTTGCCATAGCTCCGCTACTATAACTAATAAATCTCAATTATTTTAAAAGATAGGTTATCTTTAAGGGAATGATTAGAATGATCCCTAATTGGATCATTAACCCTTAATGGATTAAATCAAAATTATCATAAACTAAAAGCATAGATAAAAAAAACTATTAATTTATTCTCAAGCATAGATTAATCTTGGATTAAGAAAAAGCTTTATGAAAAGCTTCATTTGGATTGAGAATGGGTCATGAGTATGACCATTTCTTAAGTGAGAGAGAGAAAAAAACCATTAGAATTAAACATAAATGAAAATTTATGTAATTCTTTACTATCATTAATTAATTAACTTCAATAGCATTTCAAAAACCATACCAATTAAGCTTCTCAAGCTTGAGAGGGGTTGAGAAGAGAGAAACATTGAGAAATTATAGAAAAGATCAAAATTCACCATACTTACCTTACAATTTGCTTGATTCTTTGTTCATGGTAGAGGCCCCCAACTAATCATTTGGTTTAGTATGTTGATGGAGCCACCAATGGGGATTGAAGAAAGAGAGAAGTGTCAAAAACTAGTGAATTATTAAAGAATTCACAGTTCTTGGCTTAGGTGGAGTAGAGTAACAAAGCATAAGACACTATATTTTTTTCAACAAGGGGAGGCTTCTATTTATAGGAAAAATTGAGCTCCTAACCAAACAAACTGATTCTAGAATTTTCCAAGTCAGTTAGGTCACTTTTTGACCATTTTTAGGTCAGTTAAGGTAACTTTTTGGAACTAGACTTGAATGAGGAGAGAGGAGAGATGAAATATCTCAATTTTTATGAGTTTAAAACTCATTCAAGCATGTGAAATATGCACCTCCTTTAAAGAACTCCCCTTCCTTGCATATGTGTCAAAATGGAATCATTATACCCAAAATATCTCATATTTTTAATATTGCTCATAGTTTTTTACTAATAAACCTTGTACATTTTCAACTCTTCATCTTATGTGAAATATGCACCTCCTTTAAAGAACTCCCCTTTCTTACATATATGTGCGCTTTTGCCGCACAGGTCGTAGCTGGGGACTTGCCGGGCGGACACCGTATGCGAGCCACGAATGGCTTCAAGCATACAACCAGGGAAGGAAGCTCAAACAGAATGCAAAGGGTGTGTCACTCACCGCTCAACTGCCGCCTTGAAGGATTCCCACGTCGCAGCAGTGAAGAAGGAGCCGCCGTCGCCGCTCTACCGCCTCTCCATCGCCGTGCCGCTACACAGTGCTCGATTGCTCTCTCACTCACTCTCTCTCTCTCACACACGCAGGAGAAGGAATCCGAAGAGATAAGGCAAGAGCACTCTTGTATTCACAACACATGAGAATGAGGATTTTAGGGTTACATTTGACTCTTATAGGTGACTTGGCCGTTCACACTTGGGCGCCCATACATGGCCGGCCGATCCTAACCCTTATCCTACTGATATTCAAGGTGCGCCTCTCATCGGCGATCACCCAATCCCTTCATCCTTAACATATGGTGCCGACAAGCCCGGCCCATGACTCAGAATATTTAAATTAATGACGTAAAACATAGTACGTCTCAATGTCCGTCATAGGTTAACCCTTCTTGATGTAGATTTCGTCCTCGGAAGCTATGGTATGGTAAGCTCGAGAGAGTTGTTGTGGTAGACCGTCTGCAAAACAGGGAAGTAGAGTGAAGGTATGCTAGAATTCAAAAGATATGAAGTGTATAAATTCAAGCATGTTAGACCACAATGGATGTTGCTATGAGAACTTAGTTTAAGGGTCACATGAGTGAGCTAGTGTAGCAAATTAACAGGAGTTTAAAATTATTGAAAGTAAATCAAGAGTTAGCAAGGTGTCAAAGGTTAATCAAGGTTTATAACTGGCCTAAGTCAAGGAAAATAACCAAGCTTAATAAATAAACAGATGACCACACTGTGTCTACTCTAAGAACAAGTTAATACCACGAGCCTAGGGACACAAGAAACATCAGAGTTATAGGAGCTTTTTGCCCTTTTTTTTTGGCGCTAGATAATTTTTACACACAATGGCGACCTTCCTAAGGCAAAACTAACATCGATCCTGGTACCATGTTTAACACAAAGCATTCTCCAAGAATCTATTAGTTCACCTTAGGCAAGGCTACCCCCTACCAACCAAGGCATCGGTTTGGAGTAGAATACTCCTCGCCTACCAAGTATCAATAAGGCGATAGGCCAACATTAAAGCACATCATAGACTTGCATTGCCATTTATTGTAGGCTTTTTTTAAAAAAAAAATTCAAATTTCTTTTGATCTTCGCTCCTGAACTAAAATGTGTTCTTACATCCTTTCGACAAGAGGTAAAAGCTATGTCCTAGAGGTCAACACACACATGGCCAGGTGTCAAACATTAAGATGGTTTGACCCTAAACCTAAGACAATCGTATGCCAAGGTTAACTAAAGACGTCATGCTGCCTAGGAATATTTCCAATAAAGTTAAGCTCATTAATGATTTACAGTAGCATGCAAGCAACTTCAAAAACTAAGTAGTACATTGACAATTTCCATGTGGTCATGCATTATAGTTTATGCAATTAATTGAACAGTAAAAACGAAAGAGAGTGGGTATGGAAGAATTACACCTGTAATTGGAGATCTCCTTGATTTGACGAGACAGCTTGCAATTTGATGTAGATATATTTATATGAACGTTGCGGCAGTCTCAGGACTTGAAAGCAAACCCACCTCAAACTTTTCAACTTGTACAATCAACTAACAAGCACTATACCTCGAGAGGCACATCAGTGTGAAAATTTCAAGACTTGTTTAAGGAATCTAAACTAGAAAAAACTTGAAAACACTAACCTACCTACCAGTCACCACACTACTACTGAGGATACGGTAAGAGGATGTTGTAGAGTCCTGGCTCTAGCCCTAAGGCTAAGCCTCTATCCGCATCATCCAAACAAATAAAGTCAACCTCAGTAGTGCCATGAGTTTCATCCGTCCATTCATCATTGTCAGATATTTCCTTTTCATTTTCCCATCCACATAAACTCATCAAAAATGTAACCATGCGAGGATAGTCATCTTGTGGAAAAGGAAAGCATTGGGCTATCGGGGATATGTCCTCTACGGAGTAGGGGTCAGTCATGGTCAATAGGCGAATTAGCCATTCTAATTCCTCAACATTTTCTTCTCTGGCTAGTACATCTATATGATCCCATTCAGTTTCAATTACAGGATAGCACATGTGGAATATCTGAGAAAGGTACAGATGATACCTCTCACCAAAGGTAGGAGTGGATGAAGTGTATGATGATCGGGCATCTGCCATATCTGCAACCACAGATATAGCATCAGTAGGTTTATGACAGGTCAATCTAGTTCTTGATTGTATACGGATATTTCTCTTGTTTTTGTGCTCTTGCTCTTTTTACTATTTTTTGTTTTTCTTTTCTTTGTTTTTTTTAAAAAAAATGTATGAAGCTATATATATACATCCCCTTGAATTTGGCAATTACATGGTCAGGGGAGAAGGTTAAGGAGGAAGCATTAGAATGTCGAGCGTGAGTACATGCTCCCCCTTTCCTTGGGTAGATCATATTATTTGCAATGATGTTGCAGCCTCTTGGAACCAATTTGTCCAGCGGGTCATAGGTTGTGATGTGGGCAGATAGCTTTTTATGACCCTTGTGGCCACATCCAATTACAGAGATGGTAGTGTACGCTCCCATTTTGACGAATGGAGGAAATGGTTTCCGACGATACTATTACAAGGGGAGATGTAGACTCATCGGTTTTTTGTTGGGTGTTGACAAGAGTAGGTGTAGAGCATGTAGAAACTTCTATATGAGTGTGTGCCTGGCATGAGGAGCTAGAAGCTTCATGTGGCTCCCCCCTTCCTAAGCTAGGTGGTTACAGAGTCCTTACGGAGAGGTGCTGTATAATGCATTATTGGATACAGGAGCGCAACACAATTTGCTATCATATGGCGTGTGGTGTCAACTTGGAAAACCACCTTTATCCAAGAGTGATATCCAAGTTCAAGGTATCAACAAGAAGAAAACCCCTATCTCAGGAATTCTGCACACTCCGGTTGCCTATGACAAGGGGACCGTAATTCAAAGCTTTTTGGTTATGCCTGCTGGTACCATGGAAGGCACTGTAAACTTAGGGCGCAAATGGATGTTGGCCACCAAGTGCAATATCGACTGGGAAACCAGACGAGTCACAACGCAAGAACCAACACTCAGTATGACCGCTCAAAATCCCGCTCCTAAGCCATCGACTTTGGACAAAATGATGGATAACAAAAAATCACCAAGTCCCAGTGGCAAAACCATCTTTGATTGTTTGCCACCCCTCTAACGCTTCAACGCCAAGAGTGGAAACATGCAGGGTGGTCTCTAAAGCTCCGCTTACTATGCCAAAGCATACATACAAATGGGTCCCAAAAGCTTCGTTAACAGCTACTTCCCCTGCTCAATTTCATTCAGCCCCACTAAGAAGCCTCGTAAAAGGAAAGAAGCTAACCACCCGAGAAAGGGCAATGTAACATCGCAATGGATCCCTAAAAAATTATTAGTAGCCCAAGGGTACTACGAGGGGAATGACCAGATTTGGGTCCCTAAACATAAGCTGAATCCCTCTACATCAACTGTAAAACCTTGCAAACCAACCACCCCAATGACAATTCAAGACCGTGGTAAGGGAAAGGTAACAGAGTACTCCGCACCACTTCTTCCAGAGTTAGTTTGGATTTCCAAACGATATAGATCAACCTTGATGTCCTTGTCCTTTAGGTGGCGATCAAACCATTTTTTCCTTCTATCCTTCTCCACAAGGGCATTGTACACAGCCAATTGTCTTTCTTCATTTAGCCGCTCAAGGATATACAGACGCTCTACTAAGGGATTACCATCCCAACCCTCTTGAGTAGCAACACGAAGACTAGGAATGAAAAATTCCCACGGCATGACTGCTTCTTGGCCATATACCATTTTGAATGGTGTGCAATTAATAGCCACTTTGTATGCAGTACGATAGGCCCAATCTGTGCGATGAGCTTCAACTGTCTTTGTCAAAACAGAGATTAAGGTCTTGTTGGTACTCTCGGCTTGGCCATTCGCTTGCGGATAGTAAGGAGTAGATTTATGATGGGAGATCATGAAATTTGTTGTGAGCTCCTTAATCACGTCATTTATAAAATGCGTCCCATTGTCGCTCACAAGTTCAAAAGGACAACCAAATCGAGTGATTATATTTTCAAAGAGGAACTTGGCTATTGTCCTCGTATCTGCCTTACGTGTCGCTTTCGCTTCAGCCCATTTGGTCATATAGTCAGTGGCTACAATAATATAGCGAGATTGTGTGTTTCGGGCCGCTGGACTAATTGGACCTACAAAGTCTAAACCCCACTTTTCAAATGGTTGGTTTACTTTGATCGGATGTAGGGGCATCTGATCTTTCCTCTAGGGTTTCTTATATCGTTGGCATTCATCGCAACCCTTCACAAAGAGTGATGCGTCTTGGAACATAGTGGGCCACCAATACCTTGATTGTAAGATCTTTCGTGCAATTAAGTCTCCTGAGAAGTGACCACCGGTTACGCCTATATGTGCCTCTTGCAAAATGTAGAGATACTCATCCTCTCGGGCACAACGCCTAAGAACGTCATCCTTTCCTCTTTTATAAAGAGTCCCGACTATCAGGCAATAGGGTTCGCATTCTTTGATTAGCTTTCGAGCTAGATCTTTACGAAGCTCCTTGGGTGGAAAGCCATTAACCAAAAAGTTAACAATCTTCTTACTCCATTCAGGCATTGTCTCCACCATGAACAGGGAAGTGTCAGGTAAGTCATCATCAACCCCCGTAGGAGCCTCACCATTAGGTATGCGAGACAAATGATCAGCCATAACATGTTTCTTGCCAGGTCTCACAACAACCGTGAAATCAAACTCAAGAAGAATCAATAGCCATCGTGTGATTCTTCCCGTGGAGCATGGTTTGTTCACCAGATACAACAATGCTTGATGATCCACATAGAAAACAAATTTGGTGGCAAGGAGGTAATAACGAAATTTCCTTACTGCATATATCATTGCCAACCCTTCTCGCTCCGTAGTGGTGTAGTTCATCTCAGCATCGTTCAACTGGCGACTGGCAAAGCTAATGGGGTAGTCTAGCTTGTGTTCTCTAGGTTGAGTTAACACACACCCACCAATAGCAAAGTTTGATGCATCAATATGCACATGGAAGAGTAAATCCCAGTTAGGCATTCTCAAGATTGGAGCACTTGCCAAGGCCTTCTTTAATAGCTCATAGGCACGGTCACATTCTTCGGTCCAAATAAACTCGATGAGAAGCTTATACGATGGTCGAGCTATCTTAGCGAAGAAGAGAATAAACCTTCGATAATAACCAACGTGGCCCATAAAGCGTTGGACTCCCTTGTAGTTGGTGGGTGGGGGTAATTCCAGAATGACCTTGATTTTACTCTCGTCAGTGGAAATCCCATTTTTGGACACTATATGCCCTAAGATAACTCCGTGTTTAACCCAGAATTGGCATTTGAAAGGATTCAATGAGATGCGATATAATCTACACCTTTCAAATATCTTTCGTAAACACATCAAGTGCTCATCCCAAGAGGAATGAACACAAAGATCATCTAAGAAAGCTTCACAGAAGTCCCTTAGATATTCTTTAAAGGCCGTGTTTATCAATCGTTGGAATGTTGCAGGTGCATTGGTCAAGCCAAAAGCCATGACGCGAAAGGCAAACACTCCAAACTCCGTGATAAATGCTGTTTTAGCTTGGTTCTCGACTGCAATTGTGATCTGATTGTAACCCGAGTACCCATCTAAAAAGCTATATGCCTCTTTGCCTGCCACTCTTTCAAGCACATGTTCGGAATATGGCAAGGGGTAATGATCCCTTCTGGTAGCTGCATTAACCTTTTTGAGATCAATGCACACTCTGAGTTTCCCATTCTTCTTTGGTACGATGACTATCGGAGAAACCCATTCTGAGTGCTCAATAGGGTATATGAATTCACATTTTACCAGCTTTTCAATTTCCTCTTGTACAATCTTTGCGTACTTAGGATTCATTGGGTAGGGACGTTGCTGGACTGGTTTAGCAGTGCTAATCATTGGAATCGTGTGTTGCACCACCGAGGGTGGAACACCCTTCATATCATGATATGTCCAAGCAAATATGTCCTTGAATTCTTTAAGAAGCTTCGTAAGTGCAGCTTCTTCCGCCTTGGTGAGGTCTTGAGCAATAAAAACTGGTTTAGACTCCTCACCCGGATCTGCTAAGTCTATCTCCTTAACTACCGCAGGACCATCGTAGACACCGCTACTTCCATTGGTAGGTGTTCGTTGGGCTTTTGTGTAGACCACTTTACGTTCCCCTGTAGTGAATGATTTGAAATGCTCGGGGGCGGGGTGTAAGTCTACTGGTTCTTGTTGTGCCAGGCTTTTTTCTTTCAATTCCGCTTCCTTTTGCTGCTGAGCCAACTCTTGGTTTTGTCGCCTTCTTGCAGTACGACTTAGTTTTGGCTTCTCTTCGATTTCTAATTGGGCGACGTCATGAGGTTGCGGAATACACCACATGACACTTTGGATGTATTGTCCCCAATTATCCGCTATCTTCCGCATCAATGGCTCCTACATAACTAAGCCATTCTGCAGTGGATATTTCCTTGTTTATTGCAGTGCATACATTAGCTCGATAGCGTTGGCGCTTATGTCTCATTTTCTTCTTACCAAGTTTTTGATTTTTGTTTCTGTCAGATTCGGACTCACTTGGTTGATCTTCACTTGTGTCCCCCTCACTTTCGGATGAACTGCAAGAGGTCACTGTCCTAGGCCTTGAGCACCTTGCTTCCACATTTGGGTGAATATTTGATTCATTCCCCCCATCAGGCTCTGAGTTAGTTTCTTCTTGAGATTCGGACGACTCAGAGTTACATTGGTCCGAGTCTTCGCTACTTTCTCAGTGTCAGTGGAGTGTGCCGCTTTCTCGCCATCAGGAGTCAAGTGCATAACACCTATCATGTTTATTGGCACTAACGGTGGCATATCTTGCCCCTCAAGTGTTACCTAGCTTGTGCCTCTATTCCCCCATGTGTCTATGGTTGCCGCTAAGTGTACCCAATCCACGTTATCCGACTCAGTCATACCCGGTAGGACATCCATGTAAGGAGAATCCTTCCCATCATCAGTCTCTTTTTTGCATGTATAGCAATACCTTAATGGGGCGGAATGAACAGTGGTATCCGATCGATTATCGATGATAACCTTGCTTCCTAAAGGATGTGCACGACCATTCTCAAGATCAACTCGAATGACAGAGTCCTGGAATTATAGGTAGACATGGTTTTTCGACCAGTCATGCACCATTTGTGCTTCCCTCATGAAAAGATGTCCTAAGATCATTTGATATGACATAGGATGCTTGGAGAAATCCATTACAATGAAGGTATGTTTTACCTTGTATCCCAGGACCTTGATCTTAAGGTCCCTTAACATTCCAATAGGTTTAGCTATGGTTCCGTTTGCCATCTTAACCACTATGTTTGTGACTTCAAGGTGAGGTCTTCCCATAGATTCCCAACAGTTTTTAGTCACAATGCTCACGCCAGCACCACCATCAAGGATTCCCTTTAGAGTTAATCCCTTGGTAGTAATGGGGAGGGTTGCATTAGATTCCTCACCTTCAAAGTACTGTCCCAACTTGTTCACAGGTATTTCAACGACCGAGTCTTCATCTAGGTTGGGTTGTAGATCCCAATGTTCCCCTTCATCTTGAAGCGTGTCGGGTCTATCCATATTTGCAAATTGTGGTAACCCCGCCTTTAGTTCTCCATTGAGAAATGCCCGAAGAGCTAAGAATAGCTCAGGATCTCCGTATAATTTGGATATGATCGTGGTTCTGATCTCAGAGGACATGAAATCCATTAGCTTGGACACATTCAACGGTACTTTTTGAGACATCGCCCCTTGACTAGGGACTGGTGAAGATGGAATCACTTCCTCTTCAATGGGGTCAAGCATTCCCTCACTAAACATTCTTTCCAGCAAGAAGGGTGTTTGCCCACTTCCGGATGTCCTATCCTCACTTTCTTCCCGAATGATACTAGGTATAGCTAACGGTTTATGGTTCCGGTGAGGCTGAACTTGCGTAGGAAACACTGTGTCTGGAATTTTGATTTTTCTCGAGTTTGGCTCCAGTTCTCTTTGTGTTTCTTCCACCAAACCCCTTAAGTGTTGCACTTGTTCAATCTCCTCAACTGGGTTTGGGTAAGTTCCAATCTTTTTGTTGAGGGTTTTTGGCCCACGTTGCTTGTCTTGGGGAGTCTCAGTCAGTTTGGGTGGTCGAGAGGGCATTAACTGACTTGGTTGTGGGGCCGAGGAAGTTTCCTTCTGTTTCCCCTTATTTATGTACTCGCTTGATTCTCCTTCATTGAGCTCCCGTGTGGGTTCCTCCCTTAAGGTAGTGGCTTTGGTCCCCATGGTTTCTATTGAATCGGAATCATCTTCAGGATCATTCATATACACGGGGTCGTCTCATGTCCCTATGTTAGTCTTTGAACTAGGCTTGGAGCTCGTGGCATTAAGCGATCTCTTCCGCCGTGTTTTCTTTTTCTTTGCCTGAGCGATTGATGCAGTATCCCTCTCTTCAAGAATGTAGTTTTGATTTTGAAGCATTGACCGTGTAACTACATTCGCGGGTACAATGGGTGTGGTTCCTCGTGCTTGGTTGGTGACCTCAACCAAATTCAATGGCGTAATCTTGGGTGCATTAGGATTATGTGGACATTGAGCGATCAAATGATCTATGCCACAACGATTACATGTAAGTACCGGCATTCCCGATGTGCTCCCTTGATTTGGTTGCATATGAGTAGCGATCTTTTGTAGCCTATTAGGGCACTCTGCTACACGATGCGGTCCACCACACTCGTAGCATTGAAGAGGTGGTCTCCTCGCCAAGGTATTAAGGTTTTGCCCTCTTGTGGCGAGAGCAGCGATATACAGGCTTGACTTGCCCGAAATGATCCTCCATGTAGTACTGGGGAATCATTTCAAACGTATCAATCCCATATGGAGTAGTGGAGTCTATCTCCTCTTCATAATCCCCACATGCACTATGTGACTCACAACCCATCTGGTTCATAGGGGTAATCCTTGGATGTGGAGGTTGTGGTCCTAGCACTGGCGGTGGTAACGGCACAGATTGGACTACATTCGGATTCCTTGGAACTATATGCTGTGACGGTTGCTCGACAGGTTGTGCGGGCATCATCGCGGGTACTTGAGGTGTGTTTGACCAGGCTAGTGGTGCCTGATTTGCCAACATTCGCTTAAGTACTAGGCAATCTTTAGATTGATGGCCATACTTACCACATGCATTGCAATTCCCATTGAATTTGACTCTGAATGTGGGACATTCACTCGTGCTATGTGGTCCTAAGCAGCACACCAAACACCATTGTTGCTCTCTCCTTGGGTACATATGGCTATTCTGAGGAGCTCGATTACCCCTAAAGTATTCTTGGAGAGCCTTAGTAAGGTCGGTCACAGACATTTCAGATATCTTGGGCTCCTTGGCAATAGGTTTTACCGTCATTGGCTCGTGCCCAGATACTTGCGAACTAACGGATTTTGTTTCTGAAGACACCTTTTTACCTGCAATCATCAAGTTGTCTTCTAACTGGATTGCATTGGCAGTGACTACTTCCCACGTTGTAAGACCTCTAATCACTAGGCCATTGTAAATGTCCTCGTGGCGCAATCCTCGGATGAATCTATCAAGGAGTTGGTTGTTATTGAAGCGTTCATCGGGAGTGCAGCGAGAATTTAGATGCTTCAATCGACTTATAAAGTCTCTCACTGACTCCCCTTCCTCGCGTTCAGCTTTTTGAAGTTGAGATGCTACCCCCCAAAGCACACCCTCGCGTATGTATTCTTTCAAGAACAATCTCTTGAGAGTGGGGTAGTGAGTGCGCTCTTCAACCCTTAAGGTTCGATACCAATCTCCGGCCTTCCCACTCAAGGTTAAGCCTAAGGCTTTACACTTATGCAACTCATTGTGCTCTTCCAAGGAATCACACACGTGTTCAAAGACTTCAATGTGCTTCCTAACATCCTCGTTACCACTGAAGTTTTGAGTGAGCTTAGCCACTTGTACTGCCTTGCTTCTAGGTTCTCTCTCAGGCATGCCCTGCATGTTTTCCGCAATGGATCGTCCGATCGTCTGAGCAAATGCTGCGAGATCACCTAAGTGAGCAGGCATAGTTGGTGGAGGCACTTTTGGGATAGCCTGGCTGCTGATAGGAGTTGGCGTTGGTCTGAGTATGTTGGCAAATGACGTAGGATATGATATGTGACTAGGCCTAGCTCCCCTTGGATAATGGTTATGATAAGGTGGTCGTGGAGCATACGCCATTGGCATACTAAGAGGCGTAGGAGCTACATGAGCATGAGTAGCGATAGGTACATATGGTTGATAGGCACTGGCACGCACTGTTGTAGGTACTGTTCCACTAGGTAGCGGTGTCGTACTAAGTACAGTGGTAACCGGTGCATTTTCCGCTATGCTCATCATTGGGGTAGGCATTGTGGATTCCTGAATGGAAAGTTGAGCCAAGGTTGGAAAGCTAAAGTTACTACTCGTGGGCTCAACCTGCATTGAGACTCCAGGCAAAACAACATACGAAGGGTCTATGGGACTCACCGAGGGAGTCTCCAATTGTGATAGGGTTAGTTGTTTGGCCTTGCCCGTATCCAAAAATCTCATAGGGCGAGTGGAAACTAGGTTCACTCCCCTATTTTGCCTCTCAAATTGGATAATTCTATGAATAACCTCACATATCATTTGTTGTTGCTCCTCTAGATTAGTGGCGCTAGATGTAGATCGTAGGACTTCTAACCAACCTACATGGTATGTGTAACCCATGTATAGGTCAGTTAGAGTCTCTGTGTGTAGATCATATTCCCAATTTTCATTGAGAAATATCCCATCTAGACTTGGTGTGCCAAACGGTTCTCTTGAAGTGGACGCAATGTCACTTCTTATGGATTGGCTTCTAGGGACCTCTACTTTAGGAAGAGCATCGGAATGTGGTAGCTCAGTAGAGCCCTCATTAAACGAAGTGGATAGAATATCCACATGGACACTCTTTGGGAGGGTAGGGTCTACATGAGATGTGAATGGCGAATCCACTACCCCACCTTCTTCATTTACTTCGCTTGTCGCATGTTTAGAGCGTGTAGCTCTACTAAAGGTCTCTATTAGACGACTAAACATGCTAGATCCGGGTTGTGGGGCCCAACCTGGCATGTTTTGGCTTGTCTCCTCAGGGTTCTCGGTAGGGTGTCCTTCCATGGCTTCTGAGTCAGAGGACGAGTCACTATCCACTATTCGTGGATCTTGGGTTGCACTCCCTTGGGTTCCAGCCGAGGGTTCCAGCCGAAGGCCAAGATGCTAACGTGGAGGGATGGTGTGAGCCTGCGTAAACTGAAACACTTTCTAGTGGTTCAGGCTCTAGCACCCGACCAGAACGTAGATGCATGTGACGTGGGTACCCTACGTGCGTTGGTAACTACCCTTGAAACTCACACAAGTGGTTTCTTAGGTGTTTTGCACCCCGTTTTTACTTGTTTTTAGATTGTTTTTAACCCGTTTTTGACCCCCTTACTTATGGTCGAACCTGGACTAGGGTGTGTGATAGCTCGAAACGAGCGTATCTTTTAAAGGGTCCTAGTGTGCTTTACAGCACCGTGTTCGCCTATCTAGAGCTCCTGTAGTCCTCAAAACAGTCCGTTTCCTTTGGGGGGAAGGGACAAAAGCCTATTTGCTTGTGGAGGAAAGGGTGAGGGCTTTATCCCACATGCTCACTTTACTCCTTGGGGAGTGGGCTACATATAGGGCACGACTTCCCATAAGCTCTCACTTGAAAGAAAGCTATGGAGGCTCACTATCCTATATATATATATATATATATATATATCAATAGATTGAGACCGAGATCGGGGTCGTGGGTCGTGGGTTAATTGGGGTTCTTTCTTTTCAAAATTTTTTTCTCCAATTAGAAAATCTTTCCTCTCCACACGTTTGGTTCTTTCTTCAAAAATAAAATTTAATTTTTTATTTTATTTATTTTTTTAATTTTTATTTTCTGTTTTTTTGAAGATAAGTTTTCTAGGGTTTCTTTAGGGTTCAGCCTTGGCCGCGGCGCAGTTCGCACACAGCACAGATCTGGGGATTCAGAAATTCCCCCCGCACTCAGATAACTAGATAACAAAACGCACGCCCACACGCGGAGCAAAAAAATAACAAAAGAAACAGAAATGCAGAAGACAAATTGCAGAAACAGATTGCAAAACACAGAAACACCTCAACAACAAACACACAGTCGCTTTCCTACAATGTAGATTAAACTTCACGCAGCAGCCAAACTGCAAACTGGAGCTTGGTGCAGGGCAACTCCCCGGCAGCAGGGCCAAAAATGTGCGCTTTTGCCGCACAGGTCGTAGCTGGGGACTTGCCGGACACCGTATGCGAGCCACGAATGGCTGCAAGCATACAACCAGGGAAGGAAGCTCAAACAAAATGCAAAGGGTGTGTCACTCACCGCTCAACTGCCGCCTTGAAGGATTCCCGCGTCTCGCAGCAGTGAAGAAGGAGTCGCCGTCGCCGCTCTACCACCTCTCCGCCCCGCCGTGCCGCTACACAGTGCTCGATCGCTCTCTCACTCACTCTCTCTCTCTCACACATGCAGGAGAAGGAAACCAAAGAGATAAGGCAAGAGCACTCTTGTATTCACAACACATGAGAATGAGGATTTTAGGGTTACATTTGACTCTTATAGGTGACTTGGCCGTTCACACTTGGGCACCCATACATGGCCGGCTAATCCTAACCCTTATCCTACTGATATTCAAGGTGCGCCTCTCATCGGTGATCACCCAATCCCTTCATCCTTAACATATGGTGCCGACAAGCCCGGCCCATGACTCAGAATATTTAAATTAATGACGTAAAACATAGTACGTCTCAATGTCCGTCATAGGTTAACAATATGTGTCAAAATGGAATCATTATACCCAAAATATGTGTCAAAATGGAATCATTATACCCAAAATATCTCATATTTTTAATATTGCTCATAGTTTTTTTACTAATAAACCTTTTACATTTTCAACTCTTCATCTTATGTGAGCATTTACTCATTTTTGAATACCCAAAATATCTCATATTTTTAATATTGCTCATAGTTTTTTACTAATAAACCTTGTACATTTTCAACTCTTCATCTTATGTGAGCATTTACTCATTTTTGGGTATCTTCTTTTACAAATTGGATTTATCTCCTCCCTACACATGGATTGATGCTATTGGCCCATAGGAACCTTAATTGGACCATAATCCAAAAATACCCTTAGGCTAAGGTCCTTTATACCCATTTCCAATAAATTCTAATTGCACATTGGAAAGTTCTTTTTGAATTTTTGTTTCAGGGGAACTTATTTTAATAAGATGAGATAATTTTCTATCCAAAAATATTAAAAATCTGAATATTCTCTCTCTAGAATATTTTCTCTCTCTAGGTTAAAACAGTTAGAAACAAGGTCTTTATATTTCTGAAGAGGGATTGATTACAGGGGAAGATACTAGACATCAAAAAGGGGGTTGGGGGAGGAATCTTACATGTTGTGTAGGATACAGAATGGGTGTTTAGCGTGTATTGCCAGTATGACCCATCTGTACATGATGCATGTTTGGCAATTTTTGTTGACTCTAATGTATGGTATTTTGACAGTGGTGCTACAAAGCACATTACCTCACATCGTGATATGTTCACTTGTCTTGAGGCTATCTCTAATGGGAATACTGTCACATGTGCCAATAATGCTTCTTACCCAGTGAAGGGCATTGGTAAAATTATCCTTACTGCTGCAAATGGCAGCGCTTTCACACTTTCAGATGCTTTGTATGTGCCAAGGATAAAGAAGAATCTATTGTTTGTCTCTGCGCTTGCTAGACTTGGATTTGTAATCAAATTTGTGGATGACAGATGTACTGTTCATGATTTGACTTCTGGTGAGACAATTATTGCATCTGGCGCCTTGTTTCATGGGCTGTATAGGCTCAATTCTTATGACAAGTGTGTGGAAGATTCAGCAAATGCAGTTTCTGATGAAAAGGTAGTTTCAGATGCAAAACTATGGCATGCTCGTTTTGGTCATCTGAACTTTGCTAGTTTGCTGCGTTTGCAGAAATTTGATATGGTTGTTTCATTGCCCCCTCTTGAGGCACCATTGAAACATGTTTGTGAAGGCTGTATTTTGGGCAAAATGTAGCGTTCTGCATTTCCAAAGGATGGTTATGTGCGGGCCACTCGCAAATTGCAACTTGTACATAGTGATGTATGTGGGCCTATGCAAACTCCGTCATTTGGTAAACACTTGTACTTCGTGACTTTCATTGATGATTACTCAAGGCATGCATGGGTATATCCACTGAAGGCAAAGTCCGAAGTGTTTTTGTGCTTCAAACAGTTTTTTCTTATGGTTGAAAATGTATCCAATTGTACTGTGGGCACCCTCCGTTCTGATCGAGGGGGGGAGCACTTGTCTAAAGAGTTTGATGCATTTCTGGCTAGTCGTGGGATAAAACACCAATGTATAGTGCCGTATACCCCTCAGCAAAATGGTATTGCTGAGAGGAAAAACAGGTCACTTATGGAGATGGCACGATGTATGGTCAAGAGCCAAGCTTTGCCACATGCGTTTTGGCTTGAGGCTGTCATGTGTGCTGCATATGTACTCAATAGGTGTCCCACTAAGGCCTTGCAGTCTATTACTCCATACGAAGCTTGGCATGGCAGGAAGCCTTCTATTGGTCACTTGCGTGTCTTTGGTTGCTTGGCCTATGCTTTAGTGCCTATGCAACAACGCAGAAAGTTGGATGATAAGGCTATCAAATGCATTTTTGTTGGCTACAGTGCTGAGAGCAAGGGTTACAGATTGTATCATCCGCAGTCAAAGCGTATCTTGATTAGTCGAGATGTTGTTTTTGTGGAAGATGCTGTGCAGCCTTTGTTATCATGTACCAAAGAGACAAGTGTGAGCTCACGGGATGTATTTGATACATTGTTGCCTCTGTTTACAGGTGGGAATTCAAATGTAAGTCCTAATGAGGCAAATACTCAGCCTATGCAGATTTCAAATGACATCATAGATCAGCCTATTTCTAATGCAGATTTACAGGATGTAATTCATGAGGATAGGGCTGAAAATGAGCAGGCTAGAGGTATGCCTAAATGGCTAGTGCAAACCTTGCGTGATAGTAAAATTGATGCACCTATATCTAGTCATACATGGTCTTTATGTGATTTGCCTATTGGTAAAAAGGCCATTGGATGTAAGTGGGTTTTTAAGTTGAAACGAAAGCCAGATGGCAGTGTTGATCACTATAAGGCTAGACTTGTTGCAAAGGGTTATGCTCAAGAAAAGGGCATTGATTTTGATGAGACCTTTGCTCCCACTTGTCGTATGGCTACCATTCGTAGCATTTGTGCATTGGCAGCTCATAATGGTTGGAATGTGCATCAGTTGGACATAAAGACTGCGTTCTTGAATGGAGATTTGCATAAGGAGGTGTATCTATCGCAGCCTCGTGGTTTTGTTCAAAGAGGGCAGGAAAACAAGGTGTGCAGGTTGAAAAAGGCTTTATATGGTTTAAAGCAAGCTCCACGAGCTTGGTATGAAAAGATACATGCATATTTGACTGCACATGATTTTCAGAATAGTCCAACAGAAAGCACTTTGTATGTTAAACATGTGGATGATGTACATCTAATCATTGCTCTCTATGTTGATGACATGCTGCTCACAGGACCAAATGAAAGTCATATTGCTGATTTTAAGGCTGATTTGAATGCCTCTTTTGAGATGTCAGATTTAGGGCATTTGCATCATTATTTGGGGATACAATTTAAGCAGTGTGATGGAGGTATCGCTTTGCGTCAGACAAAGTATATTGAGACATTGTTGCGGAGATTTGGCCTTGAAGACTGCAAGCCTATTGCTACTCCAATGGAGACAGGTTTGAAGTTAAGTATTCATGATGCTGGAGATCACTTTGATATCACACTCTATCAAACAGTTGTTGGTTGCCTCATTTATGTATGCATTACGAGGCCAGACATTCAGTTTGTAGTCTCACAGGTGAGCAGGTTTATGCATAGCCCAGGGTCTCAACATTGGAAGGCAGTTAAACACATCTTTTGCTAAGCAAGATTTGACTAGGGCTCCCATACTACGAGTGCCAAACTAGGATGTTATCTTGCATTTGCATATATATTGATGCATCTAACCTTGTAATTGGATGCGTCCTAGTCTAGCTAAGTGAACACAAACTGGACTACCGTATAAGTTTTACTAGTCGAAAGTTATGTGAGGTTGAGATGAATTATGGGCCACCACAGAGTGTGAGGGTTTAGGAATGGTATATGCCGTGAGTGAATAACTTTAGACATTTCCTTCTAGCTAATATACCTTGTCAACAAACTGTGCTCCATAGGAAGAATCACTAGGTGGTTATTGATTCTTCTAGAATTTGATTTCACAGTGGTGGTACGGCCTAACAAGAAACATTGCCTTCTAGCTAATATACCTTGTCAACAAAGTGTGCTCCATAGGAAGAATCACTAGGTGGTTATTGATTCTTCTAGAATTTGATTTCACAGTGGTGGTATGGCCTAACAAGAATTTGATTTCACAGTAGTGGTACGGCCTAACAAGAAACATGTCATGGTTGATCATCTATCTCATGTACCTAATGGTGAAGCACCAACTAGACTAGATGATGAGCTACCTAACGCTACACTATTTAAAGTGGAGGCTATACCAAAGTGGAGTGAGAGAATTGTTAACTTTCTAGCTAATGGTTTTCCAGAGGTAAGAAAAGATCTAGCACAAAAGTTTCTTAAAGAAGCGAAACCATATTGGAACTCTTTATAGACGTGGTAGGATGACATTTCAAGATGCTGCCCCAGGGAGGATGAATACTTATACATAATCGAACAAGTAAACCAAGGGGTAACTTGTGGACAATTCGCAGGTGATGTTATAGCAAGAAAAATGCTCCAATTAGGGTATTGGTGGCCCACGCTCTTCAAAGATTGTGCACTATTTGTCAAGGGATGTGAGGAGTGCCAATGTTGTGCAAAGCCACAGAAGGACATGATGCCACCGCATCTTGTTAGAGAACTAACATTTTAAAAAATGGGGCTTAGATTTCATTAGTCCTATTTAGTTCTAATGCACTGGTACACAAGCACACTTCATCATTGTTGGCAAAGATTATGTAACCAAATGGGCTGAAGCAAGAGCTTCACGAAAAGCAAAAGCCATCATGACTACTAAGTTTCTCTATGAGAACATCATTACCTATTTTGGATGTTGATTTGAGCTAGTGAGTGATCAAGGTAAGCATTTCATCAACGATGTAATAAAAAATCTCACTAACACATTCATGATTGCACACCATAAGTCAACACCATATTATCCACAGGCAAATGGCTAAGCAGAGAGAACCAACAAGGTTCTTATTTCGATATTAACAAGGATTGTTGAGGCTCGATGCACTAATTGGGAGTCTAAGCTCACATCAACTTTATGGGCCTATCACACATCATATATGTCATAATACAACCTATGATCACAAAAAAGGGGATTGTCAAGTGACATGGAAGTAAGCAGCACCCAACATTCATTGATGAATCACCAATAGTCCCAATTTGTGAGAACATCCCTATCACCTCAAGTTCAAGAAGACATGGTGGAACCAAATGATGCACTAGAGTTAACACAAAATGTTACTAATATATGTCATGATATAGCCTACGATCACAAAAAAAAGAGATTGTCAAGTGACATGGAAGTAAGGAGCATCCAACATTTAGTGGTTGATGAATCACTAATAGTACCAATTTGTGAGAACATCCCTATCACTTCTTAAGTACAAGGAGATGTGGTGGAACCAAGTGATGCACTAGGCTTAACACAAAATGCTACTAATGCAACAAATAATGAAAGATATGAAGACAAAGAGCAAGCAACTCTGATTCCTCGAGGGCTCAAAACACATATGTAGCTTGGCCTTCTTCAAGACTCCTTGTCAAAGTTTTATGTTGTGTGTGTGGGAGAGAGCCACCTCTCATTCCATTGTGTCATTTGGTTGTGAATGAGGTTGTTAGGATGTGGGTTTTAGAATCATGGTCATGATTTTTAGAGAATCATAGTGGTGAAAACTCTTGGAATCATTGTCTGTCCATCATTTGACCCTTGAAGTATTTGATTGCTAGGAGTGGGACCTCCATGAGTGCAATATAACCCTTTATGCCGATCCTTTTTCTTGGCACATCCAGTTGACTATTGATGAAGTCTTTGAACTTTGCACTCCTTACAATGATGATTCACCATATTGTGTTTGTTAGAGGTTCTTGTGGTAAGAACCACTACCATTGCAGATAATGGTTGTTTTGGCACCATGGCATCTGTTTACTGTTATGTAAGCAACATGTTCTTGTCTCTACCTCCATTTTTAGGAGAGTAGGTTCTTACGTCTATTGCCCACCCATTGAGCTTCCACAACCTCAACTGTTGCTAGTACAAAGAGTGGATTCATGTAGATAATATATGGGGACATATCCAATTATATCCTTTCATTGGATGAAGTGATGGGAAAGTCTTCCTGGTGTAGGCAAGTTGAGTCCTCCATGGGGTGGGCTTGGGGTTGCTTTGCTGTCCTAACCATAGAAGCCATTTTACCATCATAACATCCTTGAGCATAAAGGAGATTTTGACGAATTCTTTGATTTTGAGCATTGTACCTTGATTGATGGGTTTTCCTATCATAACATCCTTGAGCATAAAGGAGATTTTGACAAATTCTTTGATTTTGAGCATTGTACCTTGATTGATGGGTTTTCCTTTTTGGTGCAGACTTCTTCCTAGGTGTATACCTTTTTCTCTTTGGGAGCATGGTTTGCCTTTTTGGGATCCAAACTTAGGTTGCACCTTCATGATAGCCTTGGGCTTGTAGTATTACCTTTGGAATCCACACTTTTTTACTAGCATCTTCTTGTGTAATTGCTTTGAATGCCATGTTTGAGGTTGCTTTATTTTCTTCTTCTTGTCAAGAATTTGAATGTATCTTTATGCATGTAGCTTAGTTTGAATAGGTAGCCAAATAATATTTCTACCCTCATAGAATCCATGTTCTTGAAGTAGTTTCTTTTCCACCCATTTTTTGATGCTTTAAAAATACCTTGATGGTATTCTTGGTGGAAAAACTAGCTTTCCTTGCTGAAACTAAACTTTTTGTACCTGTTTGATGGGCCATGCTTGTGTTGTTATAGGTTGTTGGTAGCATTAGATGAGGCTGGGGTCTTCAATAATGGAGAGGCTATCAACATTGAGGCTATGTCTTGAATTTTACTAGATCCAATTGTGAATTCGATCTCTTTTGTTATTGTAGACATAGGGACATTAGCAAGAGGTCTTGTTGTAGACATTAGCAAGAGGTCTTGTTGTTGACAAGATCATGAGAGATGATAGCTTTACCTTTTTCGACTGTAGCGGATAACCTTGGTTGTTATAGTCAAGGGCTAGGGAGTTGGTAATAGAGGGGCTATTGATGATGCAAATCCCTTGATGTGAGTCTTTTCCTTTGTCAATGATGTCGATCGAGGATTTTTCTTTATAGTAAATTTTTTATCCTTAGGTTCTTTGTTAGACATGGTTTTGACCATTGGTGCCACCATTGGTGAGATTGGGAATTGTTTCTAGGAGTGGCTATTGTAGACAAGGTTTTGTGTGGTTGAGATGTTACTGCATCTTTGGTGACACTTGTAGAAGAGGTTCTTGAGACACAATGGTTGTATCCTTGGTGAGGCCCTTACTCCAAGATGCCTTGGATAAATGGAACAACCACCTTCATTGGAGATTTATAGTTTAAGGACTCTAAATATATAGATTTGGGGCTAATTCCTTCTTTGGGGATATAGCTGATTTAGAGAGTCTAGCTCAAAGGATCTTTAATGGAGACTGGTTCTATCTTTGGGTATATAGTTGATTTAGAGAGTCTAGCACAAAGGTTTTTGATGAGAGACTAACCATCTCTTTTTGCCAAGATCATAAAGAGCATTGAGTGTTATTTCATCCTTGTCACATAATGGTACCACCACTTCTTTGTTAAAAATATTCATGGCATATATTTGGCTCTGACGAAGTTTGGTATAGCTTCCACCAAGGTAGCCCAATTCCTTCCTAGAATAAAATACGCTTCTAGTACATAGTCTAACACAAAAATTCTACATTTTAAGGGGTTAGGCTCCACATAAATTGTGCATTTAATAGATCCTACACATGGTATGCCTTAAGTATTAGTCCACAGAATCTATTCATGGGCCTAGAAGCTTGGATCGCTTATACAATGCCATAGTTGAGATTGTTTTATCTATAAGGATATATTTGAGATTGGACACTTTTGAGTCCCAATCTCATTTCAAAGCCAATATCTATTCTCTAGGAATCCATAAGAATGGTTCAGGTTCTGGAGTCTTAGGTTCTAAAGCTTCAGTTTATTGAGCATGGTGGCACACGATAAATTTTTATTTTGGGCATTTGTTTGTGTCCTTCCATGTAGCACTTACATACCAATCCCTTTGTCTACTAACAAAAAAGAAACTTGTTTTTTGCTATCAACATCAATAGTTTCACATGCAAGTTTTGATGTTCCCACACATCCAAAATTGAATTGATTCCCTTTGGTGAGACTGTTTTAATTTTCTTATCCTCATTTGATCTAGTTTCAACCTCGAACTTTTTCTTATCCTTAGTTTTATTTGGAATCTGAGGTTCTAAATCCCTTTTCTTTGGTTGAGCTTTTGGTTGGTTGGTTGCTTTTGTGGGGTCTCAATTTTGATTTGTGGAATTCATCCTTCAATTTTGATTTGTGGAATTCATCCTTCAACTTTAGATCCTTGTTGGTCTAATGTGTCACAACATTTTCCTCAAATCCATTTTAAAGTTTCAACGTTGGGAGATTTTGTTTTGGTTTGCACCTTGGCTTATAGTCATGCCAACACATTTAACCATCCATTATACACACTAATAATGCTGAGTGGTGTAGCTTCTATTGTGTCTAGTATTATTGTGTTTAGTTTCAGATAGTCTTTAAACAAGTGGAGTAACACACATTGTCACATAAGGATTTGACGGTCTTATCACATCCTTATAATTTCTACCCCTTGTTTGGTCTCATTATGGGCTAAGAGCACCAAACTTTCCATATAATTTAGGATAAAGTGTGGTTTGATGGCCTTGTTTACAATCATTACAATGTAAAAGCATTTGATTTATGCCCTCGGGTGAAATAGGTTTTAGATTTTATTGATGTTTAACTCCTTGAGCATCATTCAATTTTTTCCATTGTTCACACCATGAATCTAGAGTTTTTATCTGAAGGATAAAATCTCGTATGGTTTCATTCATTTTCCTCTCAATTGAGCAAAGTTCACGTGATGCACATCACTAGTGACCCTACCTCAAGAACTCGTAGATGAAATCTACCTTCAAAGTTCTGAAGTTCACTTTGATTTTTGGCCACAGTGTGGTAAATAATTGACTAGCTTTGTCTATTAAGCATAATGTGAAATCTTGAACCGTAGACATGCAATAAATAGCCCCAAAATCATTATAACATTATTCAAACACTTGCATAAACTCATATGGGTCCATGGAACTGTAAAATTTATTCATGTATTTGGATATTTCCAAGGCCATGGGTTTAAGGAAATCTCTTGAGCCGTTGTGCAACTCCTTGTTGGCTTCGGACATATTTCAACCCATGTGCAACCCCCTTCCTAAATTGTTCACATAGCTATAGTTTGGGCATTCAAGGTCTTGATAGGTTCTGTAGTCATAGATCTGGTGATGGATTTGGAATTGTGGACCTACCAAGCAAGGAACCAAATCCTAGAGGACTTGGTAGAACTGAGGGTCTAAAACCAAATGATGTTATGTGTGACATGTAAGTTGTGTCCATGGCATGGGAGGAGGAATCAAGGTTTGCACTTGAGGCATAGGCCCCAAGGCATGGATTTAATAGCACTTGGATTTGGTCCCAATATTGACGGGTTTTTCCCTCTTAACTTTCCATGACTGTGTGTGCTATTTGCTTTTCAATGGACTATTGCATTAGTTTGAGATTTTTAGGGTTTTTATTTTGTTTGAAGTTTTTAAATTTTGTAACTTGTTTATTGTTATATATATATATATATATATATATATATATATATATATGGTTTTATTTTGTTTAGCTGAGCTAAAATTAATAGATCAAAGGAAAACAAAGCAAGTAAACACACCTATCCTATTGGATGTAAGAGAATCTAAGAGAAAGAGATGATGCAAGGAAATTCAGCAAGGGACTTACCTATGTCAAACGTTGGAGAAGCCCTTGAAGGAAGCATAGTGTTCACAATTCAAGCCCCTCCAACTTCCATGCTTTTATTCCAGATTTCACAACCCTAAGTTGAGAAAATCACCTCAATGATTAAACAAACCTTAGTTGAGAAAATCACCTCAATGATTAAACAAGGGTAAAATCTCTTTTGTTATCAGTCCACAGTTGCCCCTATACTTGTTTAGAGTCTACACCCTATGTGTTTGAAAATTTCCCGAATCATCAACAAGTGTCATCAACTCTACAAGATAGGCAAGGTGTTGTCACACAGTTGTATGACATCATATCATGGGACACAAGAGTGATGGTCATGGTGAGAATGCAGAGTTCATCCTTGATGGAGTTTGCACTCATTCATACTACATTAGGTCCTTTATGCTTTAGACCTCTAGCCCTATAAATGGGTCAAGAATATAAGGTGATGGGGCGTAATGTGTAGAGTAAAGAGGGGAGAAGGATAGACAATGAGGAGATCAAGGAAAGAGAGAGAAGGTTATACACGGAGTGTTAAGAAAGGAAAGAAGATAAAGAAAGGTAAGAGAAACTATCGAAAGCTTAGATCTTGGAAAATCACCCTTATAGTGATTTCCTTTTCCTTGTCTTCTTAACCACAATAGTTAGACCCTTGTATAGATAACCTAGTGCCATCTAAACCTTCCAAGTGTGGAAAGGTCTACCACCACTTTCCTCTCTTAAGGGTATCAAGCTCTCATTAAAGACTTGAGATCCCTTTTCTTATCATTTTTGAATTGCTTTGGCAAATGAGAAGATCATGCAAAGTCTGAAGATATTCCCATGGCCACGTCAGCATTAATCATAGTGCACAATAGCTGTGACAAGATCATGTTTAACATCACATTGATCATATTGTCCATGTCATCTGTGTGATCCCTCTACCCCCTCCGCGCACAGGACTCCTGGTAGCTGATAGCAGAAGTAGCCCCCTCATGCAGGCGCGGGGTAGGGGTTCTCACTCGGGGCCTCGCCCACCACGAATGTCCGGGCGGCACGAGACTAGGCTGGTGGTCACTCCGAAAACCGAAACCGAGAAAATTTCCCATGCTCGAAAAGTGGGGACGATTCCACCTTTTTGAATTTTCTTAACAAATTTTTCTAACGAGATCAATTCTAAAATATCCTTCACCTGAATAAACCACATAGAAGGAAACTATAGATGATATAATTTGATCATTTGAGTAATTTCAACGCTTTTTTCCTAATCAAGATCAGGCACAG
The DNA here is from genome assembly GCF_041138505.1 of Cibotium barometz. NCBI lineage: Eukaryota > Viridiplantae > Streptophyta > Polypodiopsida > Cyatheales > Cibotiaceae > Cibotium > Cibotium barometz. The sequence goes on from NC_141066.1 coordinate 39,337,515, forward strand.
CCGTTGATCCACTCAATTGAGAAATTTATCAGGGAATTAACTAGCTATTCGAATCCTAGCGTATTCCTAAGATTTTTCAGTTTGATTATTAAAACTCCACTGATTCCAGCCTACGGCCCATGGGTTAGCCACCACCCTACCACTAGAATCGGTAGAACCAAACAAGTACTCACCCACCCATAATTGAATTGCCTTTCTTAACTTTAGCTTTAGAAAACAGATACGCACACACTCCTCTTTAAAACTTTAATATAAAAAAAAACAATCCATTGACAAACAATTTATTGGTTACACATGTCATACTTCAAAATTTCCATTGAGTCTTTGTTTCTCACAAAACAATATCACTCTGGACTCTCCGTTGAGACCAGCGAGTCCACAACGAGATCCAGTGATAGATTACAATAACATTGGTCCGTCATACAATATCTTCCTCGACATACGCATGGGTGTTCTCGGCACCGTGAGCCCGTGCATCGCCTGGTCAGAACCCTCCAGGATGAAAAGATGCAAGGGGGAAGAGAGCTTGAGCTCTTGCAAGCACACACACACACTCACAAAACCCTAATAGAGAACACACAAGGTGAGAGGCTGAAAATCTTCTTCTTCTCTACTCAACACTCAACACACCATATACAAGAATAAGAGTACACCCAATATGAAAGGTACTCAACCAAATACATACACGGGTTCTCTATAGTGTGAACCCGACTAAATGAGCTGGCGCTATAACTATGCCAGTCTCTAGAGTGGCTGTCACACAGCCTGTCATCCCACTGGCCGCATATCTCCCATGATCTCACCAACCATGCCAGTGGTGTAAGTGTGGGGCCTATCCCCCAGGCGGGTCATCAGTGGCCACCGCCTCACTAGACGAGCTCGATATCTCAACACTCCCCCTCGAGCTCAACTCCATCTCATGCACACCAAGCGAAGCCCTCAATCTGCGGAGCTTCTCTGTACCCAATGCTTTGGTGAAGATGTCAGCTACCTGATCCTCTGTGCTGACATAAACAAGGTCAAGGTCTCCTGCCAAGACCCTCTCTCTGACGAAGTGGTAGTGGACCTCTATGTGCTTCGTACGAGCATGAAAGACTGGGTTCCTGGCCAACTGTATACTGCTAATGTTGTCACAGAAAATGACAACCTGTCTATCCACTGATAGACCCAAATCTGCAAGTAGCTTTCTCAACCAAGCTACCTCACATGCTGCCATAGCAGCTCCTCTGTACTCGGCCTCCGTACTCGATAGAGCAACCGTAGGCTGCTTCTTGCTGCTCCAAGTCACAGCAGCACTCCCCAAAGAAAACATGAATCCACTGGTAGATCTTCTGTCTGAGATACTACCAGCCCAATCAGCATCTGTGTACCCATGTACACATATCTCTGTCCCAGTCTCATAGAATAGTCCACAATGCAAAGTAGACCTCACATACCTCAGTATGCGTCTCACTGCATCCAAATGCGGTTTCCGTGGAACCTGCATAAACTGACTCACCAACCCAACAGCATAGCTCAAATCTGGTCTGGTGATCGTCATGTAGATCAAACTTCCTACTATGCTCCTGTACATAGTAGGATCCTCCAAGATCTCTCCTGAATCTGCACTCAACTTGCCATTCTGATCCAATGGCACAGAAATAGGCTTACAGCCTGTCATACCATACTTGGACAACATATCCAAGCCATACTGTCTCTGCAGTAATCCAATACCATGTGGTGACCTAATCACCTCAATGCCCAAGAAATATCTGAGCTCCCCCAGATCCTTCATCTCGAACTTCTGTCTAAGCAAGATCTTTACATCAAAGATCTCTGCATCATGGTCCCCCGTAATGATCAAGTCATCTACATAGATGACAACAAGCACAACCCCTCTATCACCATGTCTCACATACAATGAGAAATCTGCATTGGCTACATGAAAGCCAATAGTGACAAGATATTCAGAAATCTTGTCAGACCATGCTCTTGGTGCTTGCTTTAAGCCATATAAGGCTTTCTTCAACCTGCAAACATGCTCGGGGTGACCCACATCCTCATAACCAGGTGGCTGCAACATATACACCTCTTCTTGCAAATCCCCATGCAAGAATGCATTCTTTACATCCATCTGATGTAAAGACCATTGCTTTGACGCAGCCACTGCTATCACAACTCTCACCGTTGCCATCTTGGCAACTGGGCTGAAAGTTTCCTCATAATCAATCCCATATGTCTGCGCATATCCTTTGGCTACCAATCTAGCCTTGTACCTGTTTATGCTTCCATCACTGTTATGTTTAACTTTGTACACCCACTTGCATCCAATGGCTTTCTTGCCTTCAGGCAATTGCACTAAATCCCAAGTTTCATTTCCATATAGTGCATCCATCTCCTCATCCATAGCTTTCTCCCAACACACATTTCCAACAGCCTCATCAATGCATGTGGGCTCTACAACCTGCACAACTTTTGCCATATATGCATAGTGATGTGCCACATAACCATCATATGTAAATCTCTGCACAGGGTTCTTCACTCTCTGTGATCTTCGCAGCTTTTCATTCATGGCTTCCATAGCCTTCTTTACACCAGGTGTTCTCATAGCTGGGATCCCAAGCTCCTCATCAAGGCTCATATCTGAGCCACTAGACTCTCCATCAACATGAGAATGCCCTGCAGAAATGTCAGGCATACCAAGGGGCTCAACCACTTTCTCTTTTCCTTTACGTGATGTAGTAATCACATTTGCAGGGCTGGTATTATGACGCAGCCTGCCACTCCATGGTCTATCAACAGACCCACTAGATGAGGACTCTCCTGGTCCACTCAAAGACTGTGATTGCTGACCTGCATTCTGTGCAACCACACTTCCACTCAAATCAGCCCCAACAGCTTCTTTTTCAGCAGCATACCAACTGCTCATCTCATCAAAGACAACATCCCTGCTTACCCTCAACTCACGTGTAGTAGGGTTATAACACCTGTATCCCTTTTGCTCAAGGGAATATCCAATAAACACACATTTTTCAGCTTTCGGATCCAGCTTAGTTCTCAGCTCATCTGGCACATGCACATATGCAATGCATCCAAAAACTTTCAGATGAGACAAATCTGGTTTTCTGCCAGTAAACTTCTCCTCTGGAGTTACATCATGTATGGCTGCAGTTGGAGTCCTGTTCATGATGTATACTGCTGTAGAAACAGCCTCAGCCCAATAGCAATGCGGCATATTCTTCTCTTCCATCAATGCTCGTGCAATCTCAGCAATGTGCCTGTTTTTCCGCTCAGCAACTCCATTTTGCTGCGGAGTGTATCTGCATGTGAACTGTCTCCGAATACCATTCTTCTTCAAAAATTCAGAGAACTCATTGGAGAAGTACTCTCCCCCTCCATCTGACCTTAGGCACTTTACATATTTCCCTGTTTGCTTTTTAACCAAAAATCTGAAATTCTGAAAGTGAGTGAACACCTCACTCTTCTCCTTCATGAAATACACCCACACTTTCCTTGTGTGGTCATCAATGAAAGTGACATAGTACCTTCAGCCTCCCATAGACACGGTCTTCGTAGGACCCCATACATCTGAATGCACAACATCTAGTGCATTTTTGCTCACATATCTGTTACGTGGAAACACATGCTTTGTTTGCTTCCCAAATTGGCATGCTTCACAGATTTTCTGCATACCTTGCACTTTAAATTTTGGCAGCCCTGTCACAATTCCTTTTGTCTGCATAGACTTCAATCTCTGCACATTTACATGTCCAATTCTTTTATGCCATATGTCTGTGTCAGCAACAACTCCTGAACCATTTGCAAACATCGCAGCACTCATTTCAGGCATGTCTACATTCAACGTAAACATTCTGCCCACTCTGTTGCCTTTTGCAACCAACTTGCACTTGTCTTTGAAATCTTCAACATAACACCCATCTGGGTTAAACCGAACCTGCAACCCCTGCTCAATCATCTGGCCAACTGAAACCAGATTCTTTGTTATGTTCGGTACATGAAGTACATCTGCAAGGTACTTCACTTTGCCATCCTGCATAGATAATGGCACATCTCCAATGTGGGCAATTGGATGAGCAGTGTCATCCCTTGTTTCTACAAAACCTGGTCTTTCCGGGTTTTTCATCTCCTTGAACCACTCCCCATGACTCGTCATGTGGTTCGAAGCGCCTGAATCCACATACCATACATTATCTTTTTGTGCTGCATCAACATTTTCAGACATGGCATTCACAACATGCTGCATAACAAACAACCTTTCATTGTCCTCATTATTTCTGCTTGAGGAAGTTGTTTTGCTGCACTTTCCCATTTTGCATGTCAGCCTGCTTCTTATAACATTCTGACTGCACATGTCCAGGCTTACCACAATAGTAGCATTCACGTGCATCATTATATTGCCTTTGCCAATTTCCACGGCCTCTTTGACTCCCCCTGCCTCTGAATCTGCCTCTTCCACCTGCGTGTTGTTGTTGTTGTTGATTCTGGGACTGTTGTTGTTGTTGCTGCTGGCCATAATTCTGATTACCTGTTCGGCCACCTCCTTGACCGCGTCCACGGCCTCCTCTACCTCGTCCTCTTCCTGAACTCGTGTAGAAGGCCTGTTGCTCTGAACTGTTTTTGCTTTGTGAAGACTGTTGGTCTTCACCCAAGTTCTTCTCTTCGATAATCAGCATAGACACCAAATCTGTAAAGTTGGGAATGTTTTCCCGAGTCTGAATAGACGTCTTAAACGCCTTGTATTGTGGCCCGAGACCACGTAGACAGACTTCCACCTTGTCATCATCATCTACTGACACACCAATAGATGCAAGGGATTCGACAATGCCCTTTATCTTCAACGCATAGTCATTCACAGACATGCTCTTTTTCTCCACAGTATGAAGTTCATTCTTCAACTGTATCTTACGTGCCTTGGTATTTGTTTCATAAAGCTTTACCAAGGTGTCCCACGCCTCCTTGGGGGACTTGGCATCCTGAATGTGCCCAATCATGGTGTCCTGTATACTAATGGAAAGCCAATACATAACCTTCCTGGCTCCTTGGTTCCAGTCTTTAAACTCTTTCACATCTGCAGCAGTAGGATTTATATCCGGTATTTCCGGTGCCTCTTCATGTTCACCTTCTATGTAGTCCCAATAGCCTTTTCCCATCAGGAAATTAGTCAACCTGAACCTCCAAGCATGGAAGTTATTCTTGTCCAGCTTCTCAGCCACAATCTGTGTTATGCCATCATTAGACATCTTGCCAAACACACAATTTTTACCAGAAACTGCACTCTGGTTTTTCTGCACAACTGCTGTATTTTCTGCACAGCGGTACTGTAGTACTCTCAAATGTCACCAACAGTGACTTCAATGTGCATACATACACCCAATGGCAACTGTAGACCTCTTTGCAGCACCCACAGTGTCTGCACAGTCAATCTGTCTTCCTGCAGTTCTTGAAACAGAGTTCTGCAGAGAATCGATGACCTACCCGCAGTGCTCGAAATCGCCTGCTTTCTGAAAAACGGAGGTCCAGACGCGCCCGAAACGCGTTTTCGGCCCGAAAATTCAGTCCAAAGGACTCTATAGTTGCCCTATAGCTTCACTCCCGCGAAGAAATCTCCTCAATCGGAGATCGTTTGCCGGTGCCTCCCGTAGAGCTCCCGACAAAGGTGTAGTCACCAACACAATAGGGAAGAGTAGTTGAAGCTCTTACCCTCGTACCGCTTCCTGTGGTTCTCTTGCTTGCAGCTCAGCCCTTAGCACGAACCAGGCTCTGATACCATGAAAAGATGCAAGGGGGAAGAGAGCTTGAGCTCTTGCAAGCACACACACACACTCACAAAACCCTAATAGAGAACACACAAGGTGAGAGGCTGAAAATCTTCTTCTTCTCTACTCAACACTCAACACACCATATACAAGAATAAGAGTACACCCAATATGAAAGGTACTCAACCAAATACATACACGGGTTCTCTATAGTGTGAACCCGACTAAATGAGCTGGCGCTATAACTATGCCAGTCTCTAGAGTGGCTGTCACACAGCCTGTCATCCCACTGGCCGCATATCTCCCATGATCTCACCAACCATGCCAGTGGTGTAAGTGTGGGGCCTATCCCCCAGGCGGGTCATCAGTGGCCACCGCCTCACTAGACGAGCTCGATATCTCAACACAGGATCCTCCTTAGGTGTCCTGGCACTTCACTCAGGGACCCCTTTGTTGGCCCTCGCCCATCGTACTGGAAGCGCACCATTTTAACCATACCGAGGCTGGTCAAGGCTTTGCCACGTGAGCTATCCTTTGAACACTCCCCGCCGTCAGCTATTGCAACCAAACTTCCCTTAGAACACACATATACCAAATGCTCCCTCCAGCATTCTGGCATAAGATAGTCTTTTAAGAAAACAGGGTTTCTATGCAAGTTCTCATTTTTGTGTTTGAAAACCATGAATAATCTTAAATCCGTATCCCAATACTTCTAGATCTAAGTCTAAATTCCAAACAAAATTCCTCAAATTCTGTTAACTTGATCCTTAGATCAAAATCAAAAGTCTTAACATGAATTTCTTATGAGGAATAAAATAATCATTTATCTTGATCTCTGACTTTGATAGTTTAATTGAATTTTCTCATTACCACCTTAGTGAATATGAAACGGTAGCATTTCTTCTCACAGATTATCTACTTATTCATTTTTTCAATTTTTACGAAAATTAAACAGGAGAACCCTTATTTAATTATAAAGATTGTATATGCATCTAATTATGCATAAAATTCGATTCTGATGAAAGTCCCACTTTTATCATCATTAAAAAAATCATTTATGATGAAAATCACTCGTTTAACATGAAAGAATTTCTTTTATGCATATGTTTATGCATACAAATCATTTATTATGAAAATCACTCTTTTAATAAAAAATATCTTTTATGCACCCATTTATGCATAAAAACCATTTATGATGGAAATCACACTTTTAATAAAAAAAATATATCTTTTATGCATATGTTTATGCATAAAAATCATTTATGATGAAAATCACACTTTTAATATAAAAAAATATCTTTTATGCATATGTTTATGCATAAAAATCATTGATGATGAGAATCACACTTTTAATATAAAAAAATATCTTTTATGTACCCATTTATGCATAGAATTCAAATAATGATAAAAGTAACACTTTTATAATAAAAAAAATCTTTTATGCATACTTTTATGCATGAAAATCAAATATGATAAAAGTAACACTTTTATAATAAAAATAAATTTCTTTTATGCATCCTCTTATGCATAAAAATCAATAATGATAAAAGTAACACTTTTATAATAAAAAAATAATCTTTTATGCATAGAAATCAATATGATGAAACTAACTCTTTTGTTAAAAAAAAAACTTTTATGCATTATTTTACGCATAAAAATCCATAATGAAGAAAGCAATACTTTCAAAAAAAAATCAATAAGTATCTTTCATAGAATTTAATTCTATTGAAAATCATTCTTTTATAAAAATTAATCAATATGCATCTTTTTATGCATGAATGAAATTGACACTTTTAGAATACTCTAACGATGGGGATTACTCTTTTTGATTAATAAAAGATAAAATTTATTTCACAATTTTTCAAAAACTTTCGCCATAACCTCCTTTGTATGGCTGACCATTTTTCAATTTTTAACTTACTAAAATTAATTAGAAGTTTACCAAGAGTATTTAAATCATTCTAATGTAAACAATCAAAGAGAAACATTATGAAAAACTTGATTTTATTCATTAATCATTCATCTAGGATAAGAATGGTTGGATTTACTAAAGAAGAGAGGGGAATGCCTTTTTTAAATGAGGCATAACATCATTTGCAATTTAGAGAAGACAAAAATCATAAAAAAAAACCATAAAATGAATGGAAAAGAGAAGAATCTCCAACTTACTAATGAATTTGAGAGTTTTCCTTTGGCTTGATGGTTTGAGGGTTCTACTCTTGTTTGAAACAAGAGTGGAAGAGGGAAGGTCAAAAACTAATGAATTATGAGTAAAATTCATTGTTTTTGGTACTTGGGAGAGGCAGGGTAATAGTGCAAAACACTATTGAGTTTCAACAAAGGGAAAGGCTTTTATTTATAGGAAAAAGTGAGCTTCTAACCAAGCCAATTGATTCTAGAAATTTCCAGATCAGTTTGGTCAATTTTTGACCATTTTTGGGTCAGTTTTGCTCACTTTTTGGATCTAGTTGAAACAGGAGAGAGGAGAGATAAAAATATCTCATTATTTGGGAGTTTAAAACTCATTCAAGCATGTGAAATAGGTGCCTCCTTCATGAGGGAAATTCCCCCATTTCGAGGTGTCAAAAATGCATCATTTCACCTAAATATCTCTCTTTTTTCTCTATTAACCTTGTCCTTAGTCAACTCTTCATCTTATGTGAGTATTTACTAATTTTTGGAGGATTTTTCTTTTATTATTCTATATATGTCCTCCCTAAATTTGGATGAATCTTATTGGTCCATAGGAACCTTAATTTAAAATTTCAAAAAAATCTTCACTCCCAGGATAATGCCTCTTGAACAGATTATACTTAATTTCTAATGCACCTTCTGAAAATCTTTTTGAACTTATGTTTCAGGGGAACTTATTTTAATAAGATGAGTAATTTTTCTATCCAAAAATATTTAAAAAATAAATTACCACTCTCTAGAAAATTTTCTCTCTCTAGGCCCAAAACTGCTAGAAACAAGATCTTTTATATTTCTGAAGAGGGATTTGACTACAGGAAAAGATGCTGGATATCTTAATAGGTTGGGGAGGAATCTTACATCATCTCAATCATGACATTCACGGCTAATAAGTTCATGTCTACTGCATCGAACGTGATCACGGTTGGGGATCATGTTGAGCCAATCAATCACAACAAAATATTTAAAAATTGAACTACCACCCTCTAGAAGATTTTCTCTCTCTAGGCCCAAAATTGCTAGAAACAAGATCTTTTATATTTTTGAAGAGGGATTTGATTACAGGGAAGGATGCTGGACATCTTGAGAGGCTGGGGAGGAATCTTACATTCTCTCCCACTTGAAAAATGCGAGATGAACTCATCTCGCAAACTGGGGGTAATCTCGCAACAGATCGACTTCATTCTCCCAGGTGGCATCTTCAAAAGGATAGAACTTCCATTTTACCAATAATTCTCTAAGAATTTTGTTCCTGAGAATCTTTTCTCGAACATCAAGAATTTCAGGTTGGAGTTCCATCTGCCTTGGGTTGAAGAGGTTAGGATTTCATCATCTAGTACATGATTTGGGCTTGGCACATATTTCTTTAGAAGGCTTACATGAAATACATTATGAACTTTGACATGAGGAGGCAGAAGAAGCTCGTAGGCTAAGTCACCTACTTTCTTTGTAATCAGATATGGCCCACAATATCTTGGGGATAATTTCTTGTACTTCCCAAGAGATAGAGAACTTCTTTTGGGCCGTACTCTAATGAAGACCATATCTGCTTCTTCAAACTTTCTGTCTGTCCTCTTCTTATTTGCATACTGCTTTTGTCGATCCTGGGCAGCTTTAATATCTTTACGAATGGACTGCATCTGCTGCTCCATGTCGTCAAGCATCTGTCTGGACATCTTGACCCTAATCAATGGGTCGGACCAAGTTAATGGAGTTAAGCAATCTTGTCTATACAAAGCTTTGAAAGGGCTCATCCCAATACTTGTGTGAGATAAGAAGCATTGTAGGTGAACTCGACTAGGTGCAGATAGCTTAGCCACTTCTTGCGTTCCCTGCCCACAGCATGACCGAAGTATATCTTCGATTACTTGGTTTACCCTTTCAGTTTGACCATCGGTGTCAGGGTGATAAGCTGTCGTGAGATCCAAGAAAGTTCCCACTGCTTCGAAAAATGCAGTCCAGAACCTTGAAGTAAACTTGGGATCTCGATCACTTACTATTCTCCTGGGTAGGCCATGCAATCTGAAGATTTCTTTGAGGAACACTCTGGCCACATCCACTGCAGAGTGTAGGTTTCTTTTACTGGGATCAGATGGGCAACTTTGGTTAGTCTGTCAATTACCACAAAAATGGAGTTGTAACTTGATTGCACTGAAGGTAATCCAGTAATAAAGTCCATATTGATACATTCCTACTTCATCCAATGGATGTAACTTCCCAGGCATTTTTACTCTTTCAGCTTTGACTTTTTGGCATGTCAGACATTGACGTACATGATTTAGTACATCCTTTTTTAGACCAGGCCAAAAGAAGCTTTTCTTTACAGACATGTAGGTTTTGATGAAACCTGGATGTCCTGCTATAAGGCTGTCATGGGCTTCATTCAAAATTTGATCCTTGGTTCCCTCATCATTGGGAATGCATAGCCTGTGATTATAATACATAATGCCATCATCCAGGCTGTACCGTTGAACTCTGTTCAACTCCTGTGGAGTTTTGCTTTCCTACATAATTGAGGTAGCAATAGGGCCAAAGAATCTATCCTGCATGATCTTCTCTCTTGCTTCAATAATCAAGGGATTTGATACTATAGTAATTGCAAGCAAGGAGGCTTTTCTGTTGAGGGCATCTGCTACCACATTTTCTTTGCCTGGGCGGTACTTGATTTCAAAATCAAATTCCTGCAGGGTCTGCATCCACCTTCTTTGGTGCATGTTGAGGTCCTTCTGAGTAAAGATCCACTTTAAGCTCTGATGATCTGTCATCAAAGTGAATCTTTTTCCCAGTAGGTAATGTCTCCACAACTTTAAGGCATAGACTACTGAAAGTAATTCCAGGTCGTGGATAGCATAATTCCTCTGATGCGTTCTGAGATTTCGGGATTCATAGGCCATTGCATGACCTTCCTGCATGAGTGCACCTCCCAGGGCAAAACCACTTGCATCAGTTACTACGTCAAAGGGTAGAGAGAAATCTGGCAGCTTCAGAACGGGACTGGTTACCAAGGCGGTCTTCAGCTTATCAAAAGCACTCTGACACCTGGCAGTCCATTGAAATGGGGTATTATTTTTGAGAAGGTTAGTCAGGGGGGAAGCTATGAGAGCATACTTTGGTATAAAAATTCTATACCAACTAGTCCAATCCCAAGAATCCTCTGACTTCTTTCACTGTCTTTGGTTCAAGCCAATCTATGACTGCTTGTACTTTTGCGAAATCTGGAGAAATTTCATCTTTGGATACCAGAAAGCCCAAGTATTCAACATAATCGCCAGAGAAAGTGCATTTGCTCTTTTTTGCAAAGAGTTGGTGCATCCTTAGAATCTCAAGGACTTTTCGGACATGAGTCTCATGGTTAGCTGCATTCCTTGAGTAAATCAGAATGTCATCAAAGAAAACTAGAACAAAATCATCCAAGTATTCTTTGAGAATGTCTTGCATTAAGCGATTGAATGTAGCTGGGGCATTAGTTAATCCGAACAGCATGACAGTAAATTCATAGTGCCCATAGCGAGTATTGATGGCTGTTTTTGGTATATCTTGATCATTGATCCTGATCTGGTAATACCCGGATTAGAGATCTATCTTTGTGAAGATCTGGGCTCCATTTAGCCTGTCCAGAAGCTCATCAATTTCTAGGATAGGATACTTATTCTTTACTGTCAGCCGATTTAGACCTCTGTAGTCCACACAGAGTCTAAGCGTTCCATCTTTCTTTTTTTGAAAGAGAACTAGCGCACCCCAAGGTGAAACACTAGGTCTTACAAACCCTTGTTCTAATAGCTGTCTAAGCTGTTCCTTGAGTTTGATGGCTTTAGGAACTGGCATTTTATACGTGCGCAGGGCTACTAGGGCTGAGCTCCGGGTGTTAATTCAATCACATGATCTACTTCCCGAATTGGAGGCATTTCAGTTAGTTCTGCTGGGAATAGATCATCAAATTCACTTAACCATTCTGGTTCTTTAGCCTTAGGCTTTGAGTCTACTGGGTTCATTTTGACAACATAAATTTGCTGCTTCTTTCTAAGTCCTTTCAGCAACCTAGAATCTTTTACTAACTGAAGGTCTGGGGATCCGAAAACTCCAATTCCTTGAACTTTGTTCCCGTGAAGGTCATGGAAGGAAATGGTTCCATTGTGACAATGTATGTCAACTTGATTTTTGTGGAGCCAATCCATTCCAAGGATCCCGTCAAAAACTCCCAGAGATAAGACTTTGAACTGACAGCAGTCGGTTACATTACCATCTAGATTGAACTGGATAAGATCTGTCTCTTGGTGAGTGAAAAGAGTCTTCCCACTGGCCAATTCAACTTGCATAGGTTTCCCTGATTTTTGTTCTAAGACTAGCTTACGCAAGCATCTAGGGGAAATGAATGAATGAGAACTGCCTGAATCAATCAAAAGCTTAAAAGGCTTACACTGATACTCTGCTGGGGTATGGATGACTGAGAACTGATGGTTAGGCCCTTGGTTTTCAATTACAGCATAGATCTACCCTCTTTCCTCTTCTACTACATTTGAAATTGTGACTACTCTGGCTGCTGCAATCTGAGGCGGAGCTCTTTCTCTTTGGTTGCCCCAGTTCTGGGAAAGAGTTCTGAGGTTACTCTAGAACGAGGCAGATGGTTGGGCTAGAGTTCTTCTAGGGTTTCCCTGGCTTGGGCAAGATGGACCTTGATTAGACTAGTATGAAGGGGTTGGTCTCTGAACTTGGGGTCCTTGACTTCCCTGTCCCCTTGACATGGCAGGAGTCACCCGGGCAGTCTTTCAGTTGGTGACCAAAATCTTGGCACCCAAAACATCGGTTTTCACTTCTGAGCTCATCCCTCTGATTTCTTGAAAGAGGTGGGGCTCTTGAGAAAGTATTTTGGGGGAAGGGTCTTCCTTCACTTCGGAATCTTCTTGCATCTTGATTCTGATTCGGGCCTTGCTGCCTCTTTGGGGGTGGAAAGTTTGAAGTACTTCCCTAGGCTTGGAATCTTTTAAAGTTAGAGGGTGCAGGCTTTGGTGGGACCTTTACTACAAATGCTTTGGCAAAATCCTTTGCCATTCTTACTGCTTCAGCCACCATGGACACTGGCTTGGCATTTGACCAGTGTGTCCAAGGGTTCGTTCATTCCCCGAATGAACCTGGCCATGAGTTGTTCTTCATCAAGACGTAGTGAATATTTGAGTAGAAGAGCAAAGGCATGGTAATATTCCTGAGTATTTCTGTCCAGACGGTTGGTGTCACAGTGGTTCCTCCATGCTACCTTGGCTGTTTCTACTTTTTTCAGCCGAGCAAGAGCCATTTTGCTCCGTTTATTGTAGCCTGTGATGTCAAACTACTATTTTCAGCCGGGCAAGAGCCATTTTGCTCCGCTCATTGTAGCTTGTGACGTCAAAATATTCTTCTTCCACCCATTTCTCCACAGCCTCGCCTAGGTTCTTCCCTTCTCCTTTGAAGGGTCCTAGCTGAGTCCTATGAAGAGCCTTGCGAACATTAGGGTCAAGCTCGTCATCTTCAGAGAGAGGGTTTGGCTGACGGCCACAGTTTCCTCATCTCATGATTCTGCTAAAAATTTATATATTATTAAATTTTTATTTTGATATCATCCACGAGATCCTAAGACTTAAGAGGTTCGGAAAACAATTTCTTAAACAAGACAATGATCTTATTGGAGATCGATGACATATGTCTGATAACAGATTTTTCTTTATCAGATCGTCCATAAGCAAAACACTTCTACAATAGGTAATTTTTCTCTGAAAAACATTTCTTTATTTATATAAAAGTTACAATATGTACATAGAGCAGTTCGGCTCCTCCAGAGTTCAAAATCTCCTCGGGAGATGCATAAGACGACGGTACTGGGCCATAGGCATGCCCTGATACAAATGTTCACTTACTGACAAGGGAGCTATGATTTTCTCCTTAGGAATAAAACAACTAAGGAGTCTGTAGACTTAGCATGAAAGTCTAAAATTCCAAGGCGTCGAATGATATAGAATGACGCCACGCACCATTTTCAGCTTTAACAGAATCATAGCCAATGAGAGGTTCTGCCGCCACACACCATTGCACGGTGGTCACAAGAGGCGTGGACATACTGCCCTGCAAACCACTTATGCTGTAGTTTCTCCACTGGGTTAGGAAAATATAAATCCTCAAAATGGCGTGCGAGTCTAGCTCGGCTTGTTCGAGTTGAAGCGGAAGAAATGAGATGCTCGAAGGCAAAAGCAGTCATATCTTGAGACTGGGTGAGGTCGGGAATACCAGATAAATAGGGAACTTCCATCTATAAAAACAATTTCTTTGATTAAAAATTCTTCCATTAAAGAAGGTTACGGAATGAAATAACATTATGAAAAATGCTTTTTCTGAGTTTTTTTATTATCATTTTTTGATAAGAATTTGTTTATTTTTATTAGCTTTCAACTTCGCTTTGATACCAACTGTGTGATCCCTTTGCCCCCTCCACGCATCGGACTCCCGGTAGCTGACAGAAGCAGTCCCCTCATGCGCGGGGCAGGATTTCTCACTCGAGGCCTCGCCCACGCGAATGTCCGGGCACGAGACTAGGCTGGTGGTAAAACCGAAACCGGAAAAATTTCCCATGCTCAAAAAGTGAGACGATTCCAACATTTTGAATTTTCTTAACGAATTTTTCTAACGAGATAAATTCTAAACTATCCTTCACCTGAATAAACCAGATAGAAGGAAACTATCGTTGATATAATTTGATCATTTGAGTAATTTCAACGCTTTTTTCCTAATCAAGATCAGGCATAGCCGTTGATCCACTCAATTGAGAAAATTATCAGGGAATTAACTAGCTATTGGAATCCTAGCATATTCCTAAGATTTTTCAGTTTGATTATTAAAACTCCACTGATTCCAGCCTATGGCCCATAGGTTAGCCACCACCCTACCACTGGAAACGGTAGAACCAAACAAGTACTCACCTACCCATAATTGAATGGCCTTTCTTAACTTTAGCTTTAGAAAACAGATACGCACACACTCCTCTTTAAAACTTTAATGTAAAAAAAAATAATCCATTGATAAACAATTTACTGGTTACACATGTCATACTTCAAAATTTCCATTGAGTCTTTGTTTCTCACAGAACAGTATCACTCTGGACTCTCCGTTGAGACTAGCGAGTCAACAACGAGATTTAGTGATAGATTACAATAACATTGGTCCGTCATACAATATCTTCCTCGATATACGCATGGGTGTTCTCAGCACCGCGAGCCCGTGCATCGCCTGGTCAGAACCCTCCGGGATCCTCCTTAGGTGTCCTGGCACTTCACTTAGGGACCGCTTCATCGGCTCTCGCCCATCGTACTAGAAGCGCACCATTTTAACCATACCGAGGCTGGTCAAGGCTTTGTCGCATGAGCTATCCTTTGAACACTCCCCGCCGCCAGCTGTTGCAACTAAGCTTCCCTTAGAACACACATATACCAAATGCTCCCTCCAGCATTCTGGCGTAAGATAGTCTTTTAAGAAAACAGGGTTTCTATGCAAGTTCTCATTTTTTATTTTGTTTGAAAACCATGAATAATCTTGAATCTGTATCCCAATACTTCTAGATCCAAGTCTGAATTCCAAACAGAATTCCTCGAATTCTGTTAACTTGATCCTCACATCAAAATCGAAAGTCTTAACTTAGTTTCAGATTCGGTGGGAGATTTGAGTGCATTTTTCCTGAATTAGGCACATCCTCATTGATTGAAACTGACGAAGGAATTAGGTCTTGGTCAATAGTCTGAATCAGAGTTTGGGTCTGGAAAGGTTCTTCCTAAACTGTCTTTCTCGAAAGGTACTATTTATATTTCTCTTTTTTCTAAATTTAGTTTGACGAATATTTGTTTACAGATTTCTAAAACATGAATTTCTTATGAGGAATAAAATAATCATTTATCTCAATCTCTGGCTTTGATAGTTTAATTGAATTTTCTCATTACCATCTTAGTGAATATGAAACGGTAGCATTTCTTCTCACAGATTATCTACTTATTCATTTTTCTAGTTTTTTGTGAAAATTAAACAGAGGATTAAGGAGAACCCTTATTTAATTATAAAGATTCTATATGCATCTAATTATGCACAAAATTTGATTCTGATGAAAGTCTCACTTTTATCATCATAAAAAAAATCATTTATGATGAAAATCACTCGTTTAATATGAAAGAATTTCTTTTATGCATATGTTTATGCATACAAATCATTTATGATGAAAATCACTCTTTTATTAAAAAAATATCTTTTATGCACCCATTTATGCATAAAAACCATTTATGATGGAAATCACACTTTTAATATAAAAAAATATCTTTTATGCATATGTTTATGCGTAAAAATCATTTATGATGAAAATCGCACTTTTAATATAAAAAAATATCTTTTATGCATATGTTTATGCATAAAAATAATTTATGATGAAAATCACACTTTTAATATAAAAAATATCTTTTATGCATAAAAATCATTGATGATGAAAATCACACTTTTAATATAAAAAAATATCTTTTATGTACCCATTTATGCATAGAATTCAAATAATGATAAAAGTAACACTTTTATAATAAAAAAAAAATTCTTTTATGCATCCTCTTATGCATAAAAATCAAATATGATAAAAGTAACACTTTTATAATAAAAATAAATTTCTTTTATGCATCCTCTTATGCATAAAAATCAATAATGATAAAAGTAACACTTTTATATAATAAAAAAATAATCTTTTATTCATAGAAATCAATATGATGAAAGTAACTCTTTTGTAAAAAAAATACTTTTATGCATTATTTTAAGCATAAAAATCCATAATGAAGAAAGTAACACTTTAAAAAAAAATCAATAAGTATCTTTCATAGAATTTAATTCTATTGAAAATCATTCTTTTATAAAAATTAATCAATATGCATCTTTTTATGCATGAATGAAATTGACACTTTTAGAATACTCTAACGATGGGGATTACTCTTTTTGATTAATAAAAGATGAAATTTATTTCACAATTTTTCAGAAAATTTTGCCATAACCTCCTTTGTATGGCTGACCATTTTTCAATTTTTAACTTACTAAAATTAATTAGAAGTTTACCAAGAGTATTTAAATCATTCTAATGTAAAAAATCAAAGAGAAACATTATGAAAAACTTGATTTTATTCATTAATCATTCATCTAGGATAAGAATGGTTGGATTTACTAAAGAATAGAGGGGAATGCCTTTTTTCAATGAGGCATAACATCATTTGCAATTTGGAGAAGACAAAAAGCATAAAAAAAAACCATAAAATGAATGGAAAAGAGAAGAATCTCCAACTTACTAATGAATTTGAGAGCTTTCCTTTGGCTTGATGGTTTGAGGGTTCTACTCTTGTTTGAAACAAGAGTGGCCACCAATCTTTTGGAAGAGGGAAGGTCAAAAACTAATGAATTATGAGTAAAATTCACTGTTTTTGGCACTTGGGAGAGGTAGGTAATAGTGCAAAACACTATTGAGTTTCAACAAAGGGAAAGGCTTTTATTTATAGGAAAAAGTGAGCTTCTAACCAAGCCAACTGATTCTAGAAATTTCCAGATCAGTTTGGTCAATTTTTGACCATTTTTGGGTCAGTTTTACTCACTAGTTGAAACAGGAGAGAGGAGAGATAAAAATATCTCATTATTTGGGAGTTTAAAACTCATTCAAGCATGTGAAATAGGTGCCTCCTTCATGAGGGGAATTCCCCCATTCCGAGGTGTCAAAAATGCATCATTTCACCTAAATATCTCTCTTTTTTCTCTATTAACCTTGTCCTTAGTCAACTCTTCATCTTATGTGAGTATTTACTAATTTTTGGAGGATTTTTCTTTTATTCTTCTATATATGTCCTCCCTACATTTGGATGAATCTTATTGGTCCATAGGAACCTTAATTTAAAATTTCGAAAAAATCTTCACCCCTAGGATAATGCCTCTTGAACAGATTATACTTAATTTCTAATGCACCTTCTGAAAATCTTTTTGAACTTATGTTTCAAGGGAACTTATTTTAATAAGATGAGTAAATTTTATATCCAAAAATATTTAAAAATTAAATTACCACTCTCTAGAAGATTTTCTCTCTCTAGGCCCAAAACTGCTAGAAACAAGATCTTTTATATTTCTGAAGAGGGATTTGATTACAGGGAAAGATGCTGGACATCTTGAGAGGCTGGGGAGGAATCTTACATCACCTCAATCATGACATTCATGGCTAATAAGTTCATGTCTGCTGCATCGAACGTGATCACAGTTGGGGATCATGTTGAGCCAATCAATCACAACAAAATATTTAAAAACTGAATTACCACTCTCTAGAAGATTTTCTCTCTCTAGGCCCAAAACTGCTAGAAACAAGATCTTTTATATTTTTGAAGAGGGATTTGATTACAGGGAAGGATGCTGGACATCTTGAGAGGCTGGGAGGAATCTTACATTCTCTCCCACTTGAAAAACGCGAGATGACCTCATCTCGCAAACTGGGGGTAATCTCGTAACAGATTGGCTTCATTCTCCCAGGTGGCATCTTCAAAAGGATAGAACTTCCATTTTACCAATAATTCTCTGAGAATTCTGTTCTTGAGAATCTTTTCTCGAACATCAAGAATTTCTTCATGTTGGAGTTCCATCTGCCCTTGGGTTGAAGAGGTTAGGATTTCATCATCTAGTACATGATTTGGGCTTGGCACATATTTCTTTAGAAGGCTTACATGAAATACATTATGAACTTTGACATGAGGAGACAGAAGAAGCTCGCAGGCTAAGTCACCTACTTTCTTTGTAATCAGATATGGCCCACAATATCTTGGGGATAATTTCTTGTACTTCCCAAGAGATAGAGAACTTCTTTTGGGCCGTACTCTAATGAAGACCATATCTGCTTCTTCAAACTTTCTGTATGTCCTCTTCTTATTTGCATACTGCTTCTGTCGATCCTGGGCAGCTTTAATATCTTTACGAATGGACTGCATCTGCTGCTCCATGTCGTCAAGCATCTGTCTGGATATCTTGACCCTAATCAATGGGTCGGACCAAGTTAATGGAGTTAAGCAATCTTGTCCATACAAAGCTTTGAAAGGGCTCATCCCAATACTTCTGTGAGATAAGAAGCATTGTAGGCAAACTCGACTAGGTGCAGATAGCTTAGCCTCTTCTTGGGTTCCCTGCCTAAAGATCCAAGAAAGTTCCCATTGCTTGGAAAAATGCAGTCCAGAACCTTGAAGTAAACTTGGGATCTGGATCACTTACTATTCTCCTAGGTAGGCCATGCAATCTGAAGATTTCTTTGAGGAACACTCTGGCCACATCCACTGCAGAGTGTAGGTTTCTTTTACTGGGATCAGATGGGCAACTTTGGTTAGTCTGTCAACTACCACAAAAATGGAGTTGTAACTTGATTGCACTGAAGGTAATCCAGTAATAAAGTCCATATTGATACATTCCCACTTCATCCAATGGATGTAACTTCCCAGGCATTTTTACTCTTTCAGCTTTGACTTTTTGGCATGTCAGACATTGACGTACATGATTTAGTACATCCTTTTTCAGACCAGGCCAAAAGAAGCTTTTCTTTACAGACATGTAGGTTTTGATGAAACCTGGATGTCCTGCTATAAGGCTGTCATGGGCTTCATTCAAAATTTGATCCTTGGTTCCCTCATCATTGGAAATGCATAGCTTGTGATTATAATACATAATGCCATCATCCAGGCTATACCCTTGAACTCTATTCAACTCCTGTGGAGTTTTGCTTTCCTGCATAAGTAGGGTAGCAATAGGGCCAAAGAATCTATCCTGCGTGATCTAGGGATTTGATACTATAGTAATTGTAAGCAAGGAGGCTTTTCTTTTGAGGGCATCTGCTACCACATTTTCTTTGCTTGGGTGGTACTTGATTTCAAAATCCAATTCCTGTAGGGTCTGCATCCACATTCTTTGGCGCATGTTGAGGTCCTTCTGAGTAAAGATCCACTTTAAGCTCTGATGATCTTTCATCAAAGTAAATCTTTTTCCCAGTAGGTAATGTCTCCACAACTTTAAGGCATAGACTACTGAAAGTAATTCCAGGTCGTGGATAGCATAATTCCTCTCATGCGTTCTGAGATTTCGGGATTCATAGGCCATTGCATGACCTTCCTGCATGAGTGCACCTCCCAGGGCAAAACCACTTGCATCAGTTACTACGTCAAAGGGTAGAGAGAAATCTGGCAGCTTCAGAACGGGACTGGTTATCAAGGCGGTCTTCAGCTTATCAAAAGCACTCTGACACCTGGCAGTCCATTGAAATGGGGTATTCTTTTTGAGAAGGTTAGTCAGGGGGGAAGCTATGAGAGCATACTTTAGTATAAAAATTCTATACCAACTAGTCCAATCCCAAGAATCCTCTAACTTCTTTCACTGTCTTTGGTTCAGGCCAATCTATGACTGCTTGTACTTTTGCGGAATCTAGAGAAATTCCATCTTTGGATACCAGAAAGTCCAAGTATTCAACATGGTCGGCAGAGAAAGTGCATTTGCTCTTTTTTGCAAAGAGTTGGTGCTTCCTTAGAATCTCAAGGACTTTTCGGACATGAGTCTCATGGTTAGCTGCATTCCTTGAGTAAATCAGAATGTCATCAAAGAAAACTAGAACAAAATCATCCAAGTATTCTTTGAGAATGTCTTGCATTAAGCGATTGAATGTAGCTGGGGCATTAGTTAATCCGAACGGCATGACAGTAAATTCATAGTGCCCATAGCGAGTATTGATGGCTGTTTTTGGTATATCTTAATCATTGATCCTGATCTGGTAATACCCGGATTAGAGATCTATCTTTGTGAAGATCTGGGCTCCATTTAGCCTGTCTAGAAGCTCATCAATTTCTGGGATAGGATACTTATTCTTAACTTCCAACTGATTTAGACCTTTGTAGTCCACACAGAGTCTAAGCGTTCCATCTTTCTTTTTTTGAAAGAGAACTGGCGCACCCCAAGGTGAAACACTGGGTCTTACAAGTCCTTATTCTAACAGCTATCTAAGCTGTTCCTTGAGTTTGATGGCTTCAAGAACTGGCATTTTATACGTGCGCAGGGTTACTGGGGTTGAGCTCTGGGGGTCAATCAATCACATGATCTACTTCCCGAATTGAAGGCATTTCAGTTAGTTCTACTGGGAATAGATCATCAAATTCACTTAACCATTTTGGTTCTTTAGCCTTAAGCTTTGAGTCTACTGGGTTCATTTTGACAACATAAATTTCCTGCTTCTTTCTAAGTCCTTTCAGCAACCTAGAAGCTTTTACTAACTGAAGGTCTGGGGATCCGAAAACTCCAGTTCCTTGAACTTTGTTCCCGTGAAGGTCATGGAAGGAAATGGTTCCATTGTGACAATGTATGTCAACTTGATTTTTGTGGAGCCAATCCATTCCAAGGATCCCGTCAAAAACTCCCAGAGGTAAGACTTTGAGCTGACAGCAGTCGGTTACATTACCATCTAGATTGAACTGGTGGATAAGATCTGTCTCTTGGTGAGTGAAAAGAGTCTTCCCACTGGCCAATTCAACTTGCATAGGTTTCCCTGATTTTTGTTCTAAGAGTAGCTTACGCAAGCATCCAGGGGAAATGAATGAATGAGAACTGCCTGAATCAATCAAAAGCTTAAAAGGCTTACACTGATACTCTGCTGGAGTATGGATGACTGAGAACTGATGGTTAGGCCCTTGGTTTTCAATTACAGCATAGATCTGCCCTCTTTCCTCTTCTACTACATTTGAAATTGTGACTACTCTGGCTACTGCAGTCTGAGGCAGAACTCTTTCTCTTTGGTTGCCCTAGTTCTGGGAAGGAGTTCTGAGGTTACTCTAGAAAGAGGCAGATGGTTGGGCTGGAGTTCTTCTGGGGTTTCCCTGGCTTGGGCGAGACTGTTGAGATTCAAGCTCGATGTCAGTGTGAGCCAGCTATGCTATGTGCTGGCAAATTAGGTAGGAACATGTGTGAGACATAAATGACCGCGTGTCCAGCTGGTCATAGTGTGTGGACATTAGCTAGGGTTAGTAGAGTGTGGACACAACTCATTGTGTGTTGTGTGGATTATGGATTAGTGCATTATGCTTTGTGTGAGAGTGGACATGGCTTCCCTCTATGGTTAGGGTTTGCAATATACTTTAGGGTTTGCTCCTGTGTGTGTGTCTCCTCCTCCTCTACCGTTCTTTCAACATGGTATCAGAGCCTTGTGCTGTTTATTAGGGTTTATGAGTGAGTGAGTGAAGAGGGAGAAGAAGAAGCTGTGAAGAGAAGCTGTGAAGCTTGCCATTGGAGCTGTGAAGCTTGGAGCACACCAAATACTATCAGATCTGAAAGCTTGGCCTACCGGGTAAGGTCTTCTAAACATCCTTGAGCGGATTGCAGGTGATACAGGCAAAAGCAAAGCAAAATAGAGCAAATCAAAGCAAAGAAAAATTCTGGTTTTTGAAGCTTTCCATTAAAGCTTGGCAACATTGATGTATGGTGGAAATACAAGTGATTCTGGCAAAAGACATATGTATTTGACAATGAGGGATGTAATGGCAACTCTTATGCAAGCCCTATTGTGATTTTGGAGCATTTTGGAAGCATTTAAATGTATGGAAATCTCTGGTTTTTGAGCCCTCACAAAACAGAGGAAAGCAAGTCAAAAATTGAAGCATTTGGAGCACATTTTTGGTAAAAATCAAAGCATTGATGGGTCACACATATGCCTAGGTGTCTTGGGGACTAGTATCCATCATCAATTAACCTTACAACCACTCCCAAACCCCTCATTTGCAGGCGGCGCAGCCCATACAGAGGAAACAGGGCAAATTTTTGGTTTTTTGCCTACGAGGAGGTCAATTTCTCATTGGGTGCTTGGTTCCTTCCACAACTTCCTTAGCAATTGGATGCTTTACACCTTGGAGAAGAGGGCTCCGTGATTTTTTTGGTCAATGATGCGTAATTGAGCTGGGAATGAGCTGATTAAAACAGGCTGTCCACTAGTTGCAGAGAAACATAGCATTTTAATTGAGCAATTAATCTTTGGTGTTTTACAATTGGACAAATTCCTCTTACATGGAGTTGATGGACACTATTCCTAAGCCAATGAATGCCTGGTTGCTCAATTTGGTGAAATATTGAAGAAATTAGAGCAAATTTTCTACTGGTTTTTCTGGTTTTTCCAAAAACAGAAAAAGGGGTTTTCAAAAATTGATATGTACACATGTCAGATGGTGTTGATACTCAACATTGAGGTTCATTAGGTGTCAATGCAAGTTTCCTATACTTGATTGCACCATTACATTGTGATTTGGAGCCTTGGAAGGCATGTAAATTCAGGGTATCCCGCACTGAGTGAGTCAGTTCATCTTGGATGATTACAGGTTGATTTTCTACATCAAATTTGGAGTTTGTTGGCTATCTTGGAGTATCTGGAACATTCATTGGAGTGTGGTTGAGCTGAGGAAGGATCATTTACAGATTTGAAGTGTGCGGAAGGTGTATGCATTGAGCAACATGTCGGACAATCCAGTTCAGATTGTTGGTGAAAAGCTGGATAGGAAGAACTTCCAGGCATGGAAGTACAGGATAAAGAGTTTCTTGAAAGGGAAAGGATTTTGGAATCTCATTACAGGTGCTGAGCCTGAGCCTGAGCTACCTCGGCAACCTACACAGCAGCAGCTTATTGCTCATAAGCAATGGTCAGAGAGAGCATTCAAAGTGCTGCATTATTTGTCTATATGCATTTCTGATGCTATGCTCATACACATTCAGGATGCTGAGAATCCCAAAGATGCATGGGATACTTTGGTCAAGATGTTTGATACAGATACGAGTGCTTGCAAGTCTCAATTGCGGCAGCAGATACACAATGTGAAAAGGAATAAAAGGACAATACATGATTATGTGCAAGAAATCAAGAAGTTTGCAGATGCATTGGCCACAATAAATGCCCCCATGCCTGATGATGATTTGGTGGATATTACCTTGCGTGGTCTTGGCACAAGGAATACAAATCTTTTGATACATCTATCTCAGTGAGGAGTACAGGTCTACCCGACTTCGATGAGTTGGTTTCACTCTTATTGGTTGAGGAAATCAAGCTCAGTGATTCATTTCTGGATGCATCTACTAGCCATGATGATGGCAGAAATCAGGCTTTCTACTCGCAGAGAGGCTTTAGAGGCAGGGGGAGATTTGCATCACGTGGACGTGGTGGTAATGGTCGTGGATGGTAGGATAGGCCTCCACAACAGAATTTTCAGCCTTCATATGGTGCTCGAGGTGGTCGTGGATATGCACCTCAGCGAGGCAGAGGTAACCCCCGCCGTGGAAGAGGACGTTGGCAAGGCCAACAAAATTCTATGCAAGATGTTGAATGCCATTATTGTGGGAAATATGGGCATATGGCAAGAAATTGTTTCCGCAAACAGAATGATTTGAGAGGGGGAAGAGCACAACGTGGTGGTCATTATGGTGGAAACTATGCACAACATGGTGGCAACTATGCATCAAGTAGCAATGATGGAACTGCAAATCATTTGTTTGCCATGAAGCATGTTGTGGGTTCTATGACAACAAATGCTGAGAATGATGATACATGGTATATGGACTCAGGAGCATCAAACCATATGACATGTCATGGTGAATGGTTTGAGCACATGAAGCCAATGGATGTCAAAGGCTATGTGGAAACAGGTGATGATACCCAGCATGTCATTACACATGTTGGAAGTGTACCATTGGTCATGCATAATGGTCAGACAAAGTCTATGTCAGATGTGCTGTATGTGCCTTCGATCACTAAAAGCTTGGCCTCAGTTGGTCAAATGGTAGAACAGGGATTACAGGTTAGATTCAATGAGCATGGATGCTTCGTTGAAGACTTCAAACATGGATGTAGAGTGATTGCTAAAGGCAAGAAAGAAGGAAGACTGTTTAAGCTGGATGCTGGAATTCCTGAGCTAAAATCAGCCATGTTCTCAAAGAGCAGGAATGTGGTACAGGACATTGATATGTGGCACAAGAGGATTGGCCATGTCAATATATAGAGATTAAAGAACATGCAAACAAGAGGCATTGTCAATGGATTGCCTAGGTTCAAATATGATGGACATATGCATGTTTGTGAAGCCTGTCAGTTTGGGAAGCAGGCAAGGTTGAGATTTCCTAGAGAAGGAAATATGAGTAACAGGCCACTTGAGATCGTACATAGTGATGTATGGGGTCCTGCACAAAACCCATCTATCAAAGGCAGTTTATACTATGTTACATTCATAGATGATTTTAGTAGGATGACATGGATATACTTTCTCAAAGAGAAGAGTGAAGTGTTGGAAAAGTTCATGGATTTCAAAGCTTTTGCAGAAAAGCAATATGGCTGTTGGATTAAATGTCTGAGGACAGATGGAGGTGGTGAATACACCTCAAAAGCTTTTGAGCATTTCTTGAGGAAGCATGGAATAAGAAGACAATTGACTTGCAGGTATACACCTCAGCAGAATGGTGTGGCTGAGAGAAAGAATAGAGTCATATGTGAAGTGGCAAGGGCAATGCTTAATGAAAAGAGCATGCCAGATTACTATTGGGCAAAAGCATGTGCTACTGCAGTGTATATATTGAACAAAACACCTACAGCAGCCATTCATGGAAGCACACCAGAGATGCGGCTCACAGGTTACAGGCCAGACATTGGACATCTTAAAGTTTTTGGATGCATAGCTTATGTGCATGTGCCTGATGAAAGAAGAAGGAAGTTGGATCCTAAGGCAGAGAAATGTATATTTGTTGGATATGCACAGGATCGAAAGGCCTACAAGTGTTATAATCCACAAACTAGACAAGTGGTCATCTCACGCGATGTGGTGTTTGATGAGCTTGCTAGTTGGTATAAAGCAAAAGATGAGGGTGTTATTGAGTCACTTGAGGCTGATGTACATGTGAACTTGCCACCACAAGCAAGTTCTAGTTCTACTACTATGTCTGGGCCAGCAGCAGAAGCTGAGAGTAGCAGTGTATGTCCATGGTCAGGATGTTTGAGGCATGAGAGTGTGAGCACTGGGAGTAGTGCTATGGACAAAGGCAAAAAGAAAGTCGAAGGAATTGGAATCACAGGTTATGAATCATCTAGTTCTGAGAGTTTGGATGAGGAGCTTGGCATACCTGTTTTACGCACACCTGGTGCTAGACAGGACAGATATGTGCCACCACATGCTAGAGTTACAGGTGTACAGAGTGACCCGCATGCATTGCGGAGATCCCAGAGAGTCAGATATCCTGTTGACAGATTGACATATAGAGATTTTGCTATGCACTATGCATATATGACATCTATGGTGAAGCATGTGGAACCTACATGCTATACAGAGGCTATTGGAGAGCATGTATGGGAGAAAGCAATGGATGTGGAGATGGACGCATTGGTCCATAATGATACATGGGACTTGGTTGCACTACCAAAGGACAAGAATGTTATTGGATGTAAATGGGTTTACAAAGTGAAGTGCAAATCTGATGGTTCTATTGAAAGACATAAAGCAAGATTGGTAGCAAAGGGTTATGCACAGACCCAAGGATTGGATTATGATGAGACGTTTAGTCTAGTGGCTAAGCAGATTTCTA
This sequence comes from Cibotium barometz, assembly GCF_041138505.1. Classification (NCBI taxonomy): domain Eukaryota; kingdom Viridiplantae; phylum Streptophyta; class Polypodiopsida; order Cyatheales; family Cibotiaceae; genus Cibotium; species Cibotium barometz. The sequence continues at coordinate 39,364,091 of NC_141066.1, forward strand.
CAGCAGATTCTTCACTCTATGTGAAGAAGACATAGCATGGGATTGTTTTACTAGTCATCTATGTGGATGACTTGATTATCACAGGTGATCATGGTGCAGATGTGATGCATGTCAAGAAAGCTTTGAGTGGGCAATTTGACATGAAAGATCTTGGTGAGTTGAGATACTTCCTTGGAATTGAAGTGGTGAAAGATCATGCAGGTACTTGGTTAGTACAGCGCCAATATGCATTGGATATGTTGGCAAAGTATGGCATGACAGGGTGTAAGCCTATGAGTACACCATTGGAGCAAAATGTGAAGTTGCGGGCTGATTATGGCGAGGAATTGGATGATCCTTCTATGTACAGGAAGATGGTTGGTAGTCTCATATACATGACTATCACACGCCCGGATTTGAGTTATGCTGTGGGGCTAGTTAGCCAGTTTATGCAGAGCCCCAAGAAACCACATTTGGATGCAGTGAGACGCATCATGAGATATGTGAAAACCACAGCACATTATGGTTTATTCTATGAGAGTGGTAAAAGCTTGGACATACATGGCTACACAGATGCTGATTGGGCAGGTAGTGCATATGACAGGAGGTCTACTAGTGGATATGCTTTTACACTTGAAAGTGCCGTGGTGAGTTGGAGTAGCAAGAAGCAACCTACAGTTGCTTTATCCAGTACAGAGGCTGAGTACAGGGGTGCAGCCATTGCTACTTGTGAGGCTATATGGTTAAAGAGTCTCTTGGCAGATTTATGTGAGCCTCTTGATGGCAAAGTTTTCATTCATTGTGACAACATGAGAAGTATACAGTTGGCAAAGAATCCAGTGTTTCATGCGAGGACCAAACACATAGAGGTCCATTATCACTTTGTCAGAGAAAAGGTGCTGGATGGTACAGTTGATCTTCACTATGTGAAGACTGATGAGCAAGTGGCAGACATCTTTACGAAGCCACTTAGCAGGGAGAAGTTTGAGTACTTCCGGACTATGTTGGGAGTACATGGGATGAGCTTGAGGGGGAGTGTTGAGAGTCTTGATATCCCAAGCTCATCTACATCTTCATCGGCAGTACATCATGAGCTTGAGAGGGGCTGTTGAGATTCAAGCTCGATGTCAGTGTGAGCCAGCTATGCTATGTGCTGGCAGATTAGGTAGGAACATGTGAGACATAAATGACCGCGTGTCCAGCTGGTCATAGTGTGTGGACATTAGCTAGGGTTAGTAGAGTGTGGACACAACTCATTGTGTGTTGTGTGGATTATGGATTAGTGCATTATGCTTTGTGTGAGAGTGGACATGGCTTCCCTCTATGGTTAGGGTTTGCAATATACTTTAGGGTTTGCTCCTGTGTGTGTGTCTTCTCCTCCTCTACCGTTCTTTCAACAGAGACGGACCTTGATTAGACTGGTATGAAGGGGTTGGTCTCTGAACTCGAGGTCCTTGACTTCCCTGTCCCCTTGACATGGCAGGAGTCAGCCGGGCAGTCTTTCAGTTGGTGACCAAAATCGTGGCACCCAAAACATCGGTTTTCACTTCTAAGCTCATCCCTTTGATTTCTTGAAAGAGGTGGGGCTCTTGAGAAAGTATTCTGGGGGAAGGGTCTTCCTTCACTTCGGAATCTTCCTGCATCTTGATTCTGATTCGGGCCTTGCTGCCTCTTTGGGGGTGGAAAGTTTGAAGTACTTCCCTAGGCTTGGAATCTTTTAAAGTTAGAGGGTGCAGGCTTTGGTGGGACCTTTACTACAAAGGCTTTGGCAAAATCCTTTGCCATTCTTACTGCTTCAGCCACCATGGACATTGGCTTGGCATTTTTGACCAGTGTGTCCAAGGGTTCGTTCATTCCCCGAATGGACCTGGCCATGAGTTGTTCTTCATCACAAGAGGTGGTGAATATTTGAGTAGAAGAGCAAAGGCCTGGTGATATTCCTCGATGGTTTTGCTCTCCTGCTTTAGCTCTAAGAATTCGTTCATTTTGGTTTCCAAAAATCCAGGGGGACAAAATCTCTTTCTTAGATAGGTTTTTAGGTCGTTCCAGGACTGAGTATTTCTGTCCAGACGGTTGGTGTCACAGTGGTTTTTCCATGCTACCTTGGCTGTTTCTACTTTTTTCAGCCGAGCAAGAGCCATTTTGCTCCGTTTATTGTAGCCTGTGATGTCAAACTACTATTTTCAGCCGGGCAAGAGCCATTTTGCTCTGCTCATTGTAGCCTGTGACGTCAAAATATTCTTCTTCCACCCATTTCTCCACAGCCTCGCCTAGGTTCTTCCCTTCTCCTTTGAAGGGTCCTAGCTGAGTCCTATGAAGAGCCTTGCAAACATTAGGGTCAAGCTCGTCATCTTCATCAGAGAGAGGGTTTGGCTGACGGCCACAGTTTCCTCATCTCATGATTCTACTAAAAATTTATATATTATTAAATTTTTATTTTGATATCATCCACGAGATCCTAAGACTTAAGAGGTTCGGAAAACAATTTCTTAAACAAGACAATGATCTTATTGGAGATCGATGACATATGTCCGATAACAAATTTTTCTTTATCAGATCGTTCATAAGCAAACACTTATACAACAGGGAATTTTTCTCCGAAAAACATTTCTTTATTTATATAAAAGTTACAATATGTACATAGAGCAGTTCGGCTCCTCCAGAGTTCAAAATCTCCTCGGGAGACGCATAAGACGACTGTACTGGGCCATAGGCATGCCCTGATACAAATGTTCACTTACTGACAAGGGAGCTATGATTTTCTCCTTAGGAATAAAACAACTAAGGAGTCTGTAGACTTAGCATGAAAGTCTAAAATTCCAAGGCGTCGAATGATATAGAATGACGCCACGCACCATTTTCAGCTTTAACAGAATCATAGCCAATGAGAGGTTCTGCCACCACACACCATTGCACGGTGGTCACAAGAGGCGTGGACATACTGCCCTGCAAACCACTTATGCTGTAGTTTCTCCACTGGGTTAGGAAAATATAAATCCTCAAAATGGCGTGCGAGTCTAGCTCGGCTTGTTCGAGTTGAAGCGGAAGAAATGAGATGCTCGAAGGCAAAAGCAGTCATATCTTGAGACTGGGTGAGGTCGGGAATACCAGATAAATAGGGAACTTCCATCTATAAAAACAATTTCTTTGATTAAAAATTCTTCCATTAAAGAAGGTTACGGAATGAAATAACATTATGAAAAATGCTTTTTCTGAGTTTTTTTATTATCATTTTCTGATAAGAATTTGTTTATTTTTATTAGCTTTCAACTTCGCTTTGATACCAACTGTGTGATCCCTTTGCCCCCTCATGCGCGGGGCAGGATTTCTCACTCGAGGCCTCGCCCACGCGAATGTCCGGGCACGAGACTAGGCTGGTGGTAAAACCGAAACCGGAAAAATTTCCCATGCTCAAAAAGTGAGACGATTCCAACATTTTGAATTTTCTTAACGAATTTTTCTAACGAGATCAATTCTAAACTATCCTTCACCTGAATAAACCAGATAGAAGGAAACTATCGCTGATATAATTTGATCATTTGAGTAATTTCAATGCTTTTTTCCTAATCAAGATTAGGCACAGCCGTTGATCCACTCAATTGAGAAATTTATCAGGGAATTAACTAGCTATTGGAATCCTAGCGTATTCCTAAGATTTTTCAGTTTGATTATTAAAACTCCATTGATTCCAGCCTACGGCCCATAGGTTAGCCACCACCCTACCACTGGAAACGGTAGAACCAAACAAGTACTCACCCACCCATAATTGAATTGCCTTTCTTAACTTTAGCTTTAGAAAACAGATACGCACACACTCCTCTTTAAAACTTTAATATAAAAAAAACAATCCATTGATAAACAATTTACTTGTTACACATGTCATACTTCAAAATTTCCATTGAGTCTTTGTTTCTCACATAACAGTATCACTCTGGACTCTCCGTTGAGACGAGCGAGTCAACAACGAGATCTAGTGATAGATTACAATAACATTGCCCGTCATACAATATCTTCCTCGACATACGCATGGGTGTTCTCAGCACCGCGAGCCCGTGCATCGCCTGGTCAGAACCCTCCGGGATCCTCCTTAGGTGTCCTGGCACTTCACTCAGGGACCGCTTCATCGGCCCTCGCCCATCGTACTGGAAGCGCACCATTTTAACTATACCGAGGCTGGTCAAGGCTTTGCCGCATGAGCTATCCTTTGAACACTCCCCGCCACCAGCTGTTGCAACCAAGCATCCCTTAGAACACACATATACAAAATGCTCCCTCCAGCATTCTGGCATAAGATTGTCTTTTAAGAAAACAGGGTTTCTATGCAAGTTCTCATTTTTTATTTTGTTTGAAAACCATGAATAATCTTAAATCTATATCCCAATACTTCTAGATCCAAGTCTGAATTCCAAACAGAATTCCTCGAATTCTGTTAACTTGATTCTCACATCAAAATCAAAAGTCTTAACTTAGTTTCAGATTCAGTGGGGGATTTGAGTGCATTTTTCCTGAATTGGGCACATCGTCATTGATTGAAACTGACGAAGGAATTAGGTCTTGGTCAATAGTCTCAATCAGAGTTTGGGTCTGGAAAGGTTCTTTCTAAATTGTCTTTCTCGAAAGGTACTATTTCAATTTCTCTTTTTCTAAATTTAGTTCGACGAATATTTGCTTACAAATTTCTAAAACATGAATTTCTTATGAGGAATAAAATAATCATTTATCTCAATCTCCGACTTTGATAGTTTAATTGAATTTTCTCATTACCATCTTAGTGAATATGAAACGGTAGCATTTCTTCTCACAGATTATCTACTTATTCATTTTTCTAATTTTTGTGAAAATTAAACAGAGGATTAAGGAGAACCCTTATTTAATTATAAAGATTCTATATGCATCTAATTATGCACAAAATTCGATTCTGATGAAAGTCCCACTTTTATCATTTTAAAAAAAATCATTTATGATGAAAATCACTCATTTAACATGAAAGAATTTCTTTTATGCATATGTTTATGCATACAAATCATTTATGATGAAAATCACTCTTTTAATAAAAATATCTTTTATGCACCCATGTATGCATAAAAACCATTTATGATGGAAATCACACTTTTAATATAAAAAAATATCTTTTATGCATATGTTTATGCGTAAAAATCATTTATGATGAAAATCACACTTTTAATATAAAAAAATATCTTTTATGCATATGTTTATGCATAAAAATCATTTATGATGAAAATCACACTTTTAATATAAAAAATATATCTTTTATGCATATGTTTATGCATAAAAATCATTTATAATGAAAAGCACACTTTTAATATTAAAAAATATCTTTTATGTACCCATTTATGCATAGAATTCAAATAATGATAAAAGTAACACTTTTATAATTAAAAAAATAATCTTTTATGCATGAAAATCAAATATGATAAAAGTAACACTTTTATAATAAAAATAAATTTCTTTTATGCATCCTCTTATGCATAAAAATCAATAATGATAAAAGTAACACTTTTATAATAAAAAATAATCTTTTATGCATAGAAATCAATATGATGAAAGTAACTCTTTTGTTTAAAAAAAAATACTTTTATGCAAATTATTTTAAGCATAAAAATCTATCAATAAGTATCTTTCATAGAATTTAATTCTATTGAAAATCATTCTTTTATAAAAATTAATCAATATGTATCTTTTTATGCATGAATGAAATTGACACTTTCAGAATACTCTAATGATGGGGATTACTCTTTTTGATTAATAAAAGATGAAATTTTTTTTCACAATTTTTCAAAAAATTTTGCCATAACCTCCTTTGTATGGCTGACCATTTTTCAATTTTTAACTTACTAAAATTAATTAAAAGTTTACCAAGAGTATTTAAATCATTCTAATGTAAACAATTAAAGAGAAACATTATGAAAAACTTGATTTTATTCATTAATCATTCATCTAGGATAAGAATGGTTGGATTTACTAAAGAAGAGAGGGGAATGCCTTTTTTCAATGAGGCATAACATCATTTGCAATTTAGAGAAGACAAAAATCATAAAAAAAAACCATAAAATGAATGGAAAAGAGAAGAATCTCCAACTTACTAATTAATTTGAGAGCTTTCCTTTGGCTTGATGGTTTGAGGGTTCTACTCTTGTTTGAAACAAGAGTGGCCACCAATCTTTTGGAAGAGGGAAGGTCAAAAACTAATGAATTATGAGTAAAATTCACTGTTTTTGGCACTTGGGAGAGGCAGGGTAACAGTGCAAAACACTATTGAGTTTCAACAAAGAGAAAGGCTTTTATTTATAGGAAAAAGTGAGTTTCTAACCAAGCCAAATGATTCTAGAATTTTCCAGATCAGTTTGGTCAATGTTTGACCATTTTTGGGTCAGTTTTGCTCACTTTTTGGATCTAGTTGAAACAGGAGAGAGGAGAGATAAAAATATCTCATTATTTGGGAGTTTAAAACTCATTCAAGCATGTGAAATAGGCGCCTCCTTCATGAGGGGAATTCCCCCATTCTGAGGTGTCAAAAATGCATCATTTCACCTGAATATCTCTCTTTTTTATCTATTAACCTTGTCCTTAGTCAACTCTTCATCTTATGTGAGTATTTACTAATTTTTGGGGGATTTTTCTTTTATTCTTCTATTTATCTCCTCCCTACATTTGGATGAATCTTATTGGTCCATAGGAACCTTAATTTAAAATTTCGAAAAAATCTTCACCCCCAGGATAATGCCTCTTGAACAGATTATACTTAATTTCTATTGCACCTTCTGAAAATCTTTTTGAACTTATGTTTCAGGGGAACTTATTTTAATAAGATGAGATATTTTTCTATCCAAAAATATTTAAAAACTGAATTACCACTCTCTAGAAGATTTTCTCTCTCTAGGTCCAAAACTGCTAGAAACAAGATCTTTTATATTTCTGAAGAGGGATTTGATTACAGGAAAAGATGCTGGACATCTTGAGAGGCTGGGGAGGAATCTTACATCATCTCGCTCATGACATTCACAGCTAATAAGTTCATGTCTGCTGCATCGAACGTGATCATGGTTGGGGATCATGTTGAGCCAATCAATCACAACAAACACGATCGACAAGGAATGGTTTGGTAAGGATCATGTTCACCCCTGAAGGCATCCACAACTAATGACATCATGGTTACTATTTGATGGGATCATGGCATTGGTGGCATGATTATGCAGGTTGTATTGGTGGATCATGGCTAGTGGAGCTAATGGGATCAGGATTGGTGATGTATGCAATGATGGCTATCTCTATGGTGGTGGGATCATGGGGTTGGGGCCTGCCATGCTGGCATCAATCTCATGGTGTCCACATTTCCACATCAGCAGCAGTAATCACATTGCCTTGTCTTAGTAGTAATCACATTGCCTTGTCTTAGTAGGTAATCACATTGCCTTGTCTTAGTAGTAATCACATTGCCTTGTCTTAGCAGTAATCATGGTTGTCTTGTCAGAATTCATCCTCCATTCACCATGGCTACCTTTATGATAGTGGGATCATGATTGGTGTGCTGATATGATGGGATCATGGCTCTAGTGCTAAAACAACGGGATCACATCAACCACATAGCTGACATCCATCACGGGATCATAGCTGTCTCATCAATAATGCCATGCCAATTACATCAAGCCCACTCATTGTAGTACATTGGCATCAAAATTACATCATGTCATCACCAATCACACGACAGTTGGCCATGCCATTCATGGCAGCAGCAATCATGACATTTATAGTAGTGCCACGTAAGTAGCAATCATGACCATGTTCAGTAAATCGGTGTATGGTGGTTAGACTCAAGAGATTACCTAACTACTATTAGGTGTTAATAGTAGTTGGTCGCTTTGCCTAATATAGTGTTTATATCAAATAAGGCCAACTATATCCATTACACACTATAGCTACAGGTGCCACCACCTCTTTGACACCTCAATGGTGGAATTAAATACAAAAAAGAGAGGAAAGACACATGCCCCCCTATAACAGTGAACGAGAGATGGAATCATTAGACAGCGAGGAAGAGGGAAAAAAGGTGTAAAGAAGAGAGATAAGGAGAAAGAGAAGAAAAATGATTAATCCCTAATTACCATGCTAATCTCAAAACTAACCTAATTAATGGAGTCTATGCAATTGTGGTAACTTTCACGATTTCTTGGGGATCCTTTATCAAGATTAACCTTCTAAGCGTGTCTGCTAAGCCATCGATGCCCTCAATTTCAACAAAAACATGAATTCTCAACAATATTTGAGCCTAATTACTCTTCTTGAACACAAAAGTGAGAAAATGATCTATATGGATGCATTCTATACTCCTTGAAATGTTAAACTAGTACAATTTGATACAACATTTAATCCATAAGCATCCTCTCATTACTCTTACTAATCCCAATGCCCATTGGAGTCCCTTGTTTTTTTGAATTTCTCAACTCTTGAAGCTCACTAATCACCTTTTTAATTCAAAAAACCAGTCTAATTACTAAGTTTAGGCAAAAATCAAGAGTTTAAATACATTTTTAATGGAAATTTTTATGATCAAGCTACCTATATGCATCCTAACAATCTAAAGCACTAAAATGTAACAAAAGACCTGCCTAATCATGCAAAAATTAAGCAACAAGCTCTATGTCAAAACATGAAAGAGAGCTAAATTGCAATGCTAATCCATCATTTGATGCGATTAGTGCAATTCATGCCCTAATTCTATCTATGTACCAGCACCCATAATCACTCCCAACATAAAAAAAAAATCAAATAGCTAATTAGGGAAAAACACATTCTTGAAATATGAGAAAAAGAGCGCAAAAATCACATGAAACTCACACAAATCTCCATCAAATCCCATGTTTTTCATGGAATCCCACTAATCAAGAGTGTGAGCAATGTACTATAGACTAGAGAAAAGCGAGTGACAAAGACAAGGGATTGGTCCTTTAGCAATGGCGCCAAAAATGTTAAGGCTAAGAGATAGCTTTAAGGGAATCATTCACATCTACTCACCTCAACGTGTCATGAGGATTTTTTCAATGGTCGGGCTCATACCCTTGAGGTCTCTAAGATCAACACTGCCATGGGTAGCTTGCCATTCCCGTGAGTGTTGTCATACCATTGCATTGCACTAGAGGAACTATTTCCTCCTCTCACCTCAAATCACTCAACACCACCATGGGTAGTTTGCCATTTCCGAGTGTTGTCACACCATTGCATTTGATAAAAAATAGATAATGAGAGAGCACACACACATGAGAGACAACCCTAATAGATTGATGTAACCCTAACCATAGAGGGAAGCCATACCCACTCCCACACAATGCATAATAGAAGAAGACTACACATCACACACTACATGTGTTGTGTTCACACATCAAATAATAGATTGATGTAACCCTAACCATAGAGGGAAGCCATACCCACTCCCACACAATGCATAATAGAAGAAGACTACACATCACACACTACATGTGTTGTGTTCACACATCAAATAACCCTATCTAATGTCCACACACTATGGCCAGCTAAATGTGGCCATTTATTGTCACACACATGCCACTGTCTACCATGACAACAACAAATATCGTTTGCCTGGCTTGAGCTGTCATCGAGTTTGTAATCTCAATAGCCCCTCTCAAGCTCATGATGTACAAGCATAGATGAAGATGAGCTTGGGCTATCAACACTCCCCCCTCAAGCTCATCACATGTACTCGAACAAGGTACATAAGTACTCAAACTTCTCTCTCCCAAGTGGCTTCATAAATATGTCGACAACCTGCTCTTCAGTCTTCACATACTTCAAATCCACTATACCATCCAACACTTTCTCCCTGATAAAGTGATAGTGGACCTCTATATGTTTGGTCCATGCATGAAAAACTGGATTATTGGCCAACTGCATGCTGCTCGTGTTGTCATAGTGTATGACAACCTTGCCCTCAATAGGCTCACCCAAATCAACCAGGAGTTTCTTTAACCATACTCCTTCACATGCAAATATGGTTGCTCCTTTGTACTCAGCCTTCTGTATTGGATAAAGCAATAGTGGGTTGCTTCTTGCTGCTCTAACTCACCACAACACTCCCAAATGTAAAGGCATAACCACTAGTATATCTCCTGTCATAAGAGCTACCTACCCAATCTACATCTGTGTAGCCATATATGTCCTTTACCATGCTCATGAAGAAGACCATAATGTGCAGTGGTCTTGACATAACGCATGATCCGTCTCATTGTGTCCAAATGAGGCTTCCTAGGGCTTTGCATAAACTGGCTCACTAGCCCCATAGCAAAACTTAAGTCTAGCCGTGTAATAGTCATGTAAATAAGGCTGCTAACCATCTTCCTGTACATAGATGGATCTTCTAATTCTTCATGAAAATCAGCCCTCAACTTCACATTTTGCTCCAAGGGTATAATTATGGGTTTACACCCAGTCATTCCATATCCAGTCAACATATGCAATGCATATTGACACTGGACTAGCCATATTACTCCATGATCTTTGACCACTTCAACACCAAGAAAATACCTCAAATCACCCGTCTTTTATATCAAACTGCCTACTCAATGCCTTTTTGACATGCATAATATCTGTAGCATGATCACCTGCCTGTCAGAATCAAGTCATCCACATAGATAACAACCACAACAATCCCATGATCTCTCTTCTTCACATATAGTGAAGAATCTGCCATAGAAACCTGAAACTCAATAGAGATAAGATATCGGCCTATCTTATCACTCTAAGCACGAGGTGCTTGTTTCAACCCATAAAGTGCTTTCTTCAACCTGCATACATGAGTGGGGTACCTTGGGTGTACATAACCCTTTGGTTGCTCCATAAAAACTTCCTCTTGCAAATCACCATTTAGAAATGCATTCTTGACATCCATTTGATGCATTTCCCAACCATTTGTTGCGTAGCCATGGTGGTAATAACTGACCTCAGAGTTCCCATCTTTGTCACTGGACTAAACGTCTCATCATAATTTAATCCTTGGGTTTGTGCATAACCCTTAGCAACCAACCATACTTTATGATGCTCAATCGAACCATTAGACTTGAATTTCACCTTATAAACCCATTTATAGCCAATAACATTCTTGCCTTGTGGGTAAGGCAACCAAATCCCAAGTATCATTATGAACCAATGCGTCCATCTCCTCGTCCATTGTCTTTTTCCATACATGCTTTCCAATAGCTTTTGCATAGCATGTAGGTTCCACATGCTTTACCAAAGAGGTCATTGTATATTCCTGACTTAAAACCTAATTCGGATACATGGAAGTAAGACTAAAATCAAAATACACATGTGGATGACAAAAATGAATCCGAATGCCATTACAGAACACAGACAGAACTCCTTAATTCATCATATCCAAAACACAATAGTGCGGCTAATTCAAAGCTCGCATCAGTTACAAGTGGTTATAACCGCATTTCTTCATCGGAATGTCCCCAAGACATAATGAAAGTCCGACTAAGGTATTTTGCAAAAAGACTTACAAAAAGGAATTGCTAAACTTGAAAACTAAAATAAAGTAAAGTAATTTATGGTATTGTAAGTAGAGCCCTAACATTGACACAACCGCCCGGTGGCCTGAGCCTGACTAGGCGGACCCGTTTCCCATAATCCCTTGATCCGACCAAAAATTCTCTATTGATTTAGGATAGCAGCTTCCTACTTGATAGCAAATGGTAGTGCCTGGAACCAAATCCAAGGTATCGAACATACGATCAAGCAGAAAAACCACCATCCCCCTCCTGAAATGCTCCATCCTCTTCATCCTCTGTTGCTGTATTTGTTTCCCAAAATCTCTGCATCATCAGCCAAAGGTCTTGATGTCTTCACCAATTCAAACTGATTTTTCATCTCCTCAGATGTACTAACCATCAAATTCTGACCCTTAACCATATCACCTCCTGCTGCAACCACAGGCGACAATGCCTCTTGTCCTCCTATCTGCATATCCATTGCAAACACACCAGATTGCACTGGAACTGCATCCTTAACCTCAAGCGACAATGCCTCTTGTCCTCCTATCTGCATATCCATTGCAAACACACCAGATTGCACTAGAACTGCATCCTTAACCTCCTGCAATGTCTGCTGTAACAATTGATTAGATAGCTTCATATTCTCTGCCTCAAGCTCTTTAATCCGCATGACATCTTCCTCATCCACTTCAGAAGTAAACATAGCCTTCACCTCCTGATAAGGCTTTAAAATCCATTCCTCCATTTTCAACAGCAAACCTTCCCACAATTCTGATGCATGCTCTGTCTCACTGCTTTCTTCATCACTTCAACATCTTCAGTTGCTATTATCACTCCTTGAACCTGATTCTCTTCCAAGATTTCCCCTTTTAACTCTGATAATGTAGCAATTCGAGACTGTAAAAACTCGTTCTCTGCTTGAACTGCTGCCACTTTGTCCATTGTCTGAGTCCACTCAGACTTGCATTCTTGCTTAAACACCTCTTTCCACTGTCTGAACAATGCTGTGGAATTCTGCACACCCAACAACTCCTCCTTATGTTGCTTCCTGAGCTAAACATTCTGCTCCTTCAAGTCCTCTATTTCCTTGCGCATGTCATCCAATCCTGCTACTTCATTATTAGCTACTTGCTTTTCCAAAGCCTCCATAGCAGCCTTCTGTCTCTCTCCTTGCTTAGCTTACTGCCTTATATAATGCTGTAGTGAGTATAACTTTGTGATGGCCTCTTCAGGCCTCATGGTTGGCTACATCCAACCCTGTGGATATGATCATCTGAACTGCTAGTGATACAGGAGTAGATGGTACAGAACTCCCTAAAGCCTGGAGTGCCAATCTGCCAGCGCCCTTTCGTTTTGGCATCTTTAACTTATGTCTACTGACGATAGCCGATTCAGGCTTGCTACCCCCTGCTTTATCTCCATCAAACACCACTAAAGAAGGCTTCTTTTTAGCCACTGCCTCTAACACCTCCTGCTTTGAATATCCGACAGCAAGCAGATCCGCTTCAACAGTTGCCTTCATACTTGACCCTGCCATGTATTGCAGCTTTCTCTTGAGGTTTCCACCATCCACCACCACAGGCTCCTTCATCAACGCCTTTGGCTATGCATGAGTAGGATCGGAACGAAGCCAATCCCTATATGTAAATAACCCGGCCATGTATGGGGCTAAACGGTCCACCAAAACTTGCCTCCTTTTATCCCGAAGCCCTGCATAGAACTGTAATTTCTCATGGAGAAGAGAACCCCAATCAATACTCAATCCTTTTTCTGCATTGTGCAGCACTGCATAGGATTCCTTACTCATATACAAACTTTTCACCAACAGGCACACCTTGGATAAAAACCATGTACACTGCACTTGCCTCTGTGGAGATGCATTCCTAACCACATGAAATACCCCTTTGTACCTTCGGGAGAACCAAACTCCACCCTCATCATCTGGTTGGTCACTTTTAGGACACTAGAATCCTTTGTATAAGGTAAATGAAATGCTGCTGCTACATAGTCTGGTGTTACCTGCATCTGTTGTGTGACAAACCCCCTATAGCTTTCAAGTAGTTGAATTGCTCCTTTGCATGCAGATTCTTCTCCCACTCCGACCATGGAAGATTTGCAAATTCCCACAGCTTTCTCCACCTCAGCCAAACTTCTGTCTCACCATTAGTCAGGTCCAGACAAGCCTCTTGCTCATCATCATCATCCTCAATCTCTCCACAGGACTGTTCTGACCCTCAACTAGCCCTATCTGAACTATCTCGTCCCCCGTTTTCTTAAGATGTCCTTTCCCTTTCTTCATTGCTGTCGGGATAGAATTACTGCAGGTTTGGGGCATGTCTAGCAGCGCTAAGCTTCTCCTAAGCTCGTTCAAGTGGTCCAGTTTTTTATGGCTGCATGCTGCATGGCCCGCTTAGAAGTAGGACACTTACTAATTTGAAACTACATCCCGTCTACCATCTCAATAGATTCAAGTGGATATTCTATTCCCGCAAGTCAAAAACCCCCAATCCTCATTTTGATGTGATTTAGACGTTTCACACAAATCAAAGCCATCATGTTGAAATTTAAAAATTTCGACCGCCACGTCAGCACAAAACACTCCGATGCCTTGGATCCTCCCTACGGAATCACCCCTTCACACATTGCGGACATGATCTCCACTTCATTCCGCTGTGTATCCATTGAATCATCGTCGGACCTTCTATCCCGACCTGTTTCATGAATGCCCTTCTGGCCTGGGATAGCTCCATAAAATTTCTTGAGCCTGAATCCATTAACTGGTTTCAACACCTCCGTTCCAAAATAGTTTGAATAGTCTGCTGTCAGTCGGTGCCTTGTCCTAAATCCTCTATAATTTTATAAGGACCCAAATACCTAAGATTGAGCTTACCAGGATGTGGTCCCAGCTTTGAGTTATACATCATAACCCAATCGCCCTTCTGAAAAATTTTAAACTTGATCTGCCTTGCCATCCATGCTTGTCTCCTCTTTTGTATCACCTCCACTGTAAGAGCACTAAGTAATCTATCTTCATCCAACTGTAACAAGCTGCTCCTGCCTGTGCTTTAATGACTCCTCTGGTGACAATCTATATTCTGAAGAAATCCTCAGTGTTAGAACCACAAACTCCATGGGAACAACCGCTTCTATCCCATACACCAATCGGAATGGCGTCATGCCAGTGGACACTTTGAAGGTAGTCCGAAAGGACCACAGAGCTGAATCTAATTTATCATCCCAATCGCCCAGTGTATATTCCTGACTCAAATCAGACTTTCACTAAACCTAATTCGGATACATGGAAGTAAGACTGAAATCAGAATACACGTGGATGACAGAAATAAGTCCGAATGCCATTACAGAACGCAGATGGAACTCCTTGATTCATCATATCCAAAACACAATAGTGCGGCTGATTAAAAGCCCGCATCAGTTACAAGTGGTTATAACCGCATTCCTTCATCGGAATGTCCCCAAGACATAATGAAAGTCCGACTAAGGTATTTTGCAAAAAGACTTACAAAAAGGAATTGCTAAACTTGAAAACTAAAATAAAGTAAAGTAATTTATGGTATTGTAAGTAGAGCCCTAGTAGTCATATATGCATAGTGCATAGAAAAACCATGGTATGTCAACCTATCAATTGGATACTTGACTCTCTGTGATCTCCTTAAAGCTTGTGGATCACTCTATACACCTATCACTCTAGCATGTGGAGGTACACATCTCTCTTGTGCTTACAACCGGTGTGCGTAAGAATGGTATGCCAAGTTCCTCATCCAAACTCTCCAAACTAGATGACTCATATCCTGTAATGCCAATACCTTCAACTTTCTTCTTTCCTTTGTCCACAACGCTACTACTAGTGCTTCCACTCAAATGCCTTGACCATGGACGTACATTGCTACCACTTGACTCTTGAGGTCCATACATAGAAGTAGAACTTGCTTGTGGCAAGTCCACTGCACGTCATCATCTCATTGGAATCACTGACATACTCATCTTTTGCTTTGTACCAATTAGCAAGCTCATCAAACACCACATCTCATGAAATGAGCACTTGCCTAGTATCTGGAATGTAACATTTGTATACTTCGCAATCTTGTGCATACCCAACAAAGATGCACTTTTCTGCCTTTGGTTCAAGTTTCTTCCTCTTTTCATCTGGCACATGTACATAATCAATGCTACCAAACACTTTTAGATGCCCAATGTCTAGTCTATATCTAGTAAGATGCATCTCTGGCATACTTTCATGTATGGCAGCTATAGGTGTCTTGTTAAGCAAATACACTACTGTGGCGCATGCTTCTGCCCAATAAAAGTTTGGCATGCTCTTCTCATTTAGCATTTCCCTAGCCACATCACCAAAAGGACCCTATTTTTCCTCTCAGTAACACCATTTTGCTGAGGTGTGTACCTGCATGAAAGTTGCCTTCTAATGCCATTCTTCCTCAAGAAGTCCTCAAATGCATGTAAGTGTATTCACCACCTCCATCTGTCCTCAAGCATTTGATCCAACAACCATATTGGTTTTTTGCAAATTCTTTGAAATCCATGAACTTTGCTAACAATTTGCTCTTCTCTTTGAGAAAATAGATTCGTCATCCTACTATAATCATCAATGAGATGAAGATTACATAGTACCTACTGCCACTAATGGATGGGCTTTGTGCAGACCCCCATACATTAGTGTGAACAATCTCAAGTGGCCTGCTGCTCATGCTGCCTTCTCTAGGGAATGGCAACCTTGGTTGCTTTCCAAACTGGCAAGCATCACATACAAGCATACTCCCATCATATTTGAATCTAGGAAGCCCACAAACTATGCCTCTTGATTACATATTCTTCAACTTCTATATGTTCACATGCCCAATACATTTGTGCCACATCTCAATATCTTGGACCACATTACGGCTTTTTGAAAACATAGCCTATCTCAACTCTCGAATACCTGCATCCAATTTGAATAACCTGCCTTCCTTCTTGCCCTTGGAAATGGCTCTATAGGCATTCTTAAAGTCCTCAACAAAGAAACCATGCTCATTGAAACATACCTGTAATCCTTTCTCAACCATTTGACCAATAGAAGCCAAACTCTTTGTAATGGAAGGCACATACAAAACATCTGACATAGACTTCACCTCGCCATTATGCATCACCAATGGCACTCTCCCAACATGAGTGATAGCATCACCAATGGCACTCTCCCAACATGAGTGATAGCATGCTGGGGGTGTCATTACCTGTCTCCACATATCCTTTTTCATCCATTGGTTTCATGTGGTAAACCCACTCACCATGGCAAGTCATGTGATTTGACACCTCGGGGGGTGCACTACTAGAAAACCCTAGGTATCACATGAGTTCAAGAGGTATTAAAAAAACCCCTTAACTAAATTTTTTTTCCCAATAAAACAACCCCTCTTTACTTATGAACTAAATGATTTTTTTCTAAAGTTGAATTAAAAAACCCCTCCTGTTAATGTAATCGTGTTAATTTTTCTCAATGTATCTAATTAAAAAACCCCTCCTGTTGAATTCACATGGTACACTAACATTTTTTGAGGTGAACCCCCCAAGTTTGACACTCTTGAATCCATATACCATGTATCATTACTGTCTCCATGTGTCATTAAACCCACTACATGCTTCATTTTGTAAACAAATGATTTGCACTACCATCATGATTATTGGATGAAAAATTACCACCGTGTACTCTACCCCCTCTCAAATCATGTAGTTTATGATAACAATCACGTGCCATGTGACCAAACTTTCCACAATTGTGACAATCCACATGCTGCATAGATGATTGTTGGCCTTGCCAATGACCTCTTCCATGAGCATTACCTCGACCTCTTTGAGGTGCATAACCCGATCAGCTCTAGCACCAAATTATGGCTGAAAATTATGTTGAGACTGTGGTACCCTATCCTGCCAACCATGTCCACTTGTACGTCCTCTCGGAGTGAATCTCCCCTTGCATACTCTAGCACACCTCGATAAGTATAAAATTCTTGATCTCGTGCATGTTCATTGGTGCTTGATGAAGCACCTAAACCAAGTTTCATCTCCTCCATAATAAGCAATGAAATTATCTCATCAAAATCTAGGGAGTCTCCACCTCTAACCCTGATAGAGGTTTCAAATGCCTTGTACTCCTTACCCAAGCCATTCAATGTAATGGCTACCAAATCATCATCATCCATGGGGGCACCAATAGATGCTAATGCTAATTCTTTGATATCCTAAACATAATCATTTATGATTCTATTGTTGTGATTCACACCATGTATTCTCTACTTTAATTGCATCTTCTTGGGTGCTATAGTTGTATCATAGAACTTTACCAAAGTATCCCATGCATCCTTGGGATTATGTGTGTCCTGTATATGGCATAACATAGTGTTTGTTACACAAATTGAGAAGTAGTACAACACTTTGAAGGCCTTCTCTATCCAATCCCAATATGCTGTAAGCTGAGCTGGTGTTGCATTCATTTGGGGAACCCTCGCTTATCACCAAGTTCCATAGTTCTTTGCCTTTGAGGAAATTTGTCAAACGATACTTCCACATGCAGAAGTTGTGTCTATTAAGATTTTCACCAATAATTTTATCGGGACTGTCACTCATTTTGCTTAGCACAATGTTCACTTAGGATTTCCAACTATCAACTTAGACATACACATACATACATATACGGCCTTGGTACCAATGATGTCCACACATCCCATAATTTTTATGCTAGCGAGACGATAACTTCTTGGACTTAAAAACACTGTTTGCAAAAGCTAAAAACAACTTGGCGCTGCTCACAAAATCTAAGAAATGCATCTGAAACACTCCTCCACTTTCCAAAAACCTTTAATTTGCTCGTATTATGCATACAAGATCATCCACATAGCATTTGTGCTCAACTATGTATGAACAATCCACTATGCCCTGTTGTGACGATTTTTGCCGAGCCTTCCAATCCTCCAAATCACTGGGAAATGATCAAATCAAGTGTGGACCATGTACATTGACATCCATACATCCTCCATGTTGCATATAAGCATCATCTGAGATCATTACTGCAAAACACTTGTCAAATATTGTCCTCTGTTTTGATAAAAACCTGTAAACAATGATTTCAGTCACTAATCCTGATCTAATTGCTTCAAATGAGATCCAAATTTAGGGCCCAAGCATTCATTAGCTCCTTATGATGCTGCTCCACCTCTGTCTAAGAGAGGAATTGCTCCCATTTTGAGTAGTGAAAGAGTAATTTCTCCGTATATGATGCCGCTCCACCTCTGTATAAGAGGAATTGCTCCAATTTTGAGTAGTGAAAGAGATTGATGATTTAGAGAAGCTTTGTTCACTAATCTCAATTAACAAACCTGTTAATCCTACTTAATCCAGCTTGTTTTGCATCATTGCCTTCAAATTAGTTCTTGTGGGTTCTATCCAAGGATACATACATATATGAGGGTCAATTGCTAAGATCCTTGTGCAAGATATATATCAATTCGAGCTTGTTTCAAATTTTCGTCTCCTATATGGCTTTTTGCACTGATTTCAAGCCCACTTGTAGATGATTTAATCACTCCACTAGGATTTGGTTGAGTGTGGCAAGTGTTTGGGGTGAGATATATGTGCCATACCCTAATCACATCAATTTGCATAGAGTGACCCTCCAATGGCTCCAATTTGTGGCATGTATTCTCTGTTTTTGTGAGGCTTCCAACAATGATTTTCCCTCTTGTTGTTCAATGCATAGATTTTCTTCAAATCAATCAAAGGTTTGCATATAGTTGCTATTCCATTCACAAATTCCACATACATGTGTCCACCTATTACATGCATAATCTAAACATGCTCTGATGCTGACCAAACTTTGCGAGCATGTGGGGGTGGGTCTCCCCCCACATGCTCGCAAATTTTGGTCACCATCGGAGCATGTTTGGGTATGATGGCACGGGGAAGAGCGAGATTTTCCATGGGCTCTCAAGCACTAAGAGACTTGAAAAAACTGCACTGGGTGCTAATTTCTAGCCAAACATGATCCAATGCTAAGCAGACTTTGTGAGCATGTGGGGTGGATCCCTTCTACATGCTCGCAAGGTTTGGTCAGCATCGGAGCATGTTTAGGTACGATAGCATGGGGAAGAGTGACATTTCCCATCGCCTCTCAAGCACTAAGAGACTTGAGAAATCCACACTGGGTGCTAATTGCTAATCCAAACATGCTTTGAATGCTGACCAAACTTTGTGAGCCATTGGGGTGGGTCCCCCCCACATTGTCACAAAGTTTGGTCGCCATCAGAGGATGTTTGGGTACAATGGCATGGAGAAGAGCAGGATTTCCCATGGGCTCTTAAGCACTAAGAGACTTGAGAAATTTGCACTGGGCGTTAATTGCTAGTCTAAACATACTCCAATGGTTACCAAACTTTGCGAGCATGTGGATGAGGGTCCCACACACATGCTCGCAAAGTTTGGTCACCATCGGAGCATGCTGGTTACGATGCCATGGTGAAGGGCGAGATTTTACATGGTCTCTCAAGTGCTTAAAGAGTTGAGAAATCCAAACTAGGTGCTAATTGCTAATCCAAACATGCTCCAATGCTGACTAAACTTTGCGAGCATGTGGAGATGACCCAGCCACATGCTCCAATGCTGCGCATGTGGAGATGACGCACTGCCACATGCTCGCAAAGTTTGGTCAGCATTGGAGCATGTTTGGTTACAATTGCATGAGGAAGCGTGGGATCCTCCATGGCCTCTCAAGCACTAAGAGACTTGAAAATTCTGCACACCAGGCGCTAATTGCTAATCTAAACATGCTCCGATGCTAACCAAACTTTGCGAGCATGTGGGGATGGGTCCCCCCACATGCTCATAATGTTTAGTTACCATCGGAGCATGTTTGCGTATGATGGCATGGAGATGAGCGAGATTTTCCATGGCCTATCAAGCACTAAGAGACTTGAAAAATCTGCACTCCGCGCTAATTGCTAATCCAAACATGGTACGATGATGACCAAAATTTTTGAGCATGTGGAGGTGGGTTCCCCCCACATTCTCGTAATGTTTAGTGACCATATAGGTGCATATTAAGGTACGATGGCATCGGGAAGAGCGAGATTTTCCATGGCCTCTCGAGCAGTAAGAGACTTGAAAAATCTGCACTCGGCCCTAATTGCTAATCCAAACATGCTCCGATGCTGACCAAACTTTGTGAACATGTGGGGGTGGGTCCCCCCACATGCTTGCATGGTTTGGTCACCATCGGAGCATGTTTGGGTAAGATGGCATGAGGAAGAGTGAGATTTTACTTAGCCTATCAAGAATTAAAAGACTTGTGAGTTCAGCGCTGGGTGCTAATTGCTAATCTAAACATGCTATAATGCTGACCAAGCTTTGCGAGCATGTGGGGGTGGGTCCCCCCACATGCTTACATGGTTTGGTCACCATCGGAGCATGTTTGGGTAAGATGGCATGGGGAAGAGTGAGATTTTACTTGGCCTATCTAGAACTAAAAGACTTGTGAGATCAGCACTGGGCGCTAATTGCTAATCTAAACATACTATGATGCTCACTAAGCTTTGCGAGCATGTGGGGGTGGGTCCCTTCTACATGCTCGCAAGGTTTGGTCACCCTTGGAGCATGTTTGGGTACGATGGAATGGGGAAGATTGAGATTTTCCATGGCCTCTCAAGAACTAAGAGACTTGAGAAATCCACACTCGCTGTGCTAATCTAAACATGCTCCGATATGCTGACCAAACTTTGCGAGCATGTGGGGGTGGGTCCCCCCCACATGCTGGTAATGTTTAGTCACCATTGGAGCATGTTTAAGTACGATGGCATGGGGAAGAGTGAGATTTTCCATGGTCTGTCAAGCACTATGAGACTTGAAAAATCTGCACTCTGTAAGAGTCCTCCCTCCAGCTTTTGAGGTGTGCAGGTGTAAGAACCTCCCCTTCTGATCTTATAATTATTCCCCTCTCTGAAATAAAAGAAAGATCATGTTTTACCTTATTTTGGCCTGGAGAGAGAAAATGTCTAGAGGGAGGTATTCAAAATTGAGATATTTTTGGATATAAAAATCTTCCTAGTGTCTAAAATGGTTTTTCCTAAAACAAAAATTCAAAAAAAAAAACTTTTCAATGTGCAATTGGAATTAATTGAAAATAGGTATAAAGGACCTTAACAGCCTAAGGGTCCAAATTTTTAGAAATTTTTAGATTATGGTCTAATTAAGGTTCCTATGGACCAACAAGATTAATCCAAATGTAGATAGGAGATAAATTGAAGAATAAAAGAAAAACCCCCCAAAAATGAGTAAATGCTCACATAAGATGAAGTGTGGACTAAGGACCAAAGAAAAGAATTAAAAAACCGAATTTTAACACCTCAGTGTGGGGATCTCCCCTCATGAAGTAGGCACCTTTTTCTCATCATTACCCCCAATTTTTAATCAATAAAATGAGATATTTTCATCTCTCCTGTTTCAAAACTAGATCCAAAAAGTAAGCTGAACTGACCCAAAAATGGTTAAAAATTCACCAAACTGATCTAGAAAATTCTAGAATCAGTTTGCTTGGTTAGAGGCTCACTTTTTTCTATAAATAGAAGCCTCCCCTTTGTAAAAGCTTAATGGTGTTTATGCACTATTACTCTACTCCTGTCTTGAGCCATCTACATTGAATTTTTTAATAATTCAATTATTTTTGGCCTAATCTTCTCCAAAGTGAATTGGTGGCTACTCTTGCTTCAAACAAGAGTAGAACCCTTAATCCCTCAAGCCAAAGGAGAGCTTACAAGCTCCATGTAAGCTAATTTTCTTACTTTGTTTTTATAAATTTTAATGAAAAATCTATGGTTTTCTTGATTTTTATGTTTTGCAAATGATTGAATTAAATTCAAATGCTATGCCTTTGATGGAAAGGCCACCCCCTTCTCTTCTTTACATTCCAACCTTTCCTAATCCTAGAAAGATTAACTAAACTCTTCTTATTGTTTACTCTCTTGAATTTAGAAAATTGTGTAGATTAGAGTTCTACAATTCTAAATTGGGTTTATTAAGTTAAGTAAAGAATGATAAAAATGAGAAATGGTCAGCCATACAAAGGAGGTTATGGTAAAATTTTCCAAAATTTTATAAAAAAGAAAGCTTGTTTTTATGTTATTCCAAAAGAGTAATTCTCACCATTTTTACATCTAAAAGAAATATTCTAATTACTCCATGTATATATTCACCTATGAATATGCATGGATATAACTGATATTAATTATTAAATTTGATTTTTATGTATAGAAAGATGCATAAAGGATTTTTTTAAATTACAAAAGTGTTATTCTTATTAAATTTGAGTTCTATGCATAGAAAGAAGATGCATAAAGGAATTTTTTTTATTATAAAAGTGTTATTCTTATTAAATTTGATTTCTATGCATAAAGGAGTTTTTTTAATTACAAAAGTGTTATTCTTATTAAATTTGATTTCTATGCATAGAAAGATGCATAAAGGAATTTTTTTATTACAAAAATGTTATTCTTATTAAATTTGATTTCTATGCATAGAAAGATGCATAAAGGAATTTTTTTTATGACCTTTTGGTCCTCGGTTGGGATCTGTACAATGACATTGTTAATAAAGTGATCAATTTTATTCCAAATGTCTACATGCTTTCAAAGTGTCTCTCTCTCTTCGTACATTTATAAATATCATGTCAAGTCTATGGAGATAGAGGGTATCAGTTGCAAAACATCTTTCATTTGATTAATAGATTACTAGATTCAAAGAAGTCAATACATATAATCATCCCAAATGATCTTGTAGCTGCTCTTGGTTAGGATCTCCACTTGTTAAGATTTACAATGACATTGTTAATATATTGATCAATTTTAAACCAAATTACTACATGCTTTCTCTCTCTCTCTCTCTCTCTCTCTCTCTCTCTTTTCATACATTTAAATCTATTTATAAATATCATGACAAGTATATGGAGATAGAGGGATTCATTTGCAAAGCATCTTCCATTTTAATTTTATACATAGTCATCCCAAATCATATAAGCATCACTAGATTAAAAGAATGTTATACAAATAATCATTCCAAATCATCCCAAATGATCATCAGGTTATCCTTGGTCAATATCCCCACTAAGATTTTGGAGCCCCGAGGTCTCCCCACTGCTGCCTTCAAGGTCTTCAAGGCCTGGGATCTGGAAGCTCTCCACTCCAAGTCCACTTGGTTGTTTGTCCTCCTCATCCTGTTCCTGACCAGCAGCTGCCTCTTCAACTTTTGTTTGCTGCTCCTCCACCTTTCCTTTTACAAAATTTGGTGGGATACCTACATCTCCATGTCCTTGTGTCTTCTCCTCCAAATCATCTGCATCTAGATGAATGACACCACCATGGTCTTTAGAACTCTCACCAACCTCAAATGTATCTTGCACAGCTGGTTTGGAGGAGGGATGGCTCAAGAGCTTCAAAATTGTGTCTGCTCTAAAACTATACACATAGTTAGTGCCAAAGCTGTCTTTCCTCATCTGTAATAAAAGACATGAGCATTTACATATACTTCTTACTACTTTGTGCCACTATAAATTATATTTAGGCTCAAAGAGGAATAAGCTTCTTACAATCTCTGGCTGATGAAGCTCAAAGTAGCTTGCAAGCACGTACTTAGCATGGATCAATAGTCTCTAGCCACAACTATTTGGATCAACTTGTTGTGGAGCCTGAAAACTTGAAAAGATAGGTTAGAAATTAAAGATTGAAACAAATCAAAAATAAAACTGAAATAAGGATCCTTATAAGGAAAAGATTTCTACCTCTAAAACTGCTGGTTCAATGTGAATCTAAAAGATTCACATTTGGGGGGCAATGGTTTGATTGAAAACGCAATTATGCTACTTCAAAAACATCAAACACTCTCCCTCGCATTTACATGCAAATCTCAAGATTTGCATTTACATGCAAATCTTGAGATTTTATACCTGAGGATGGTGTTGCAAATTATGAAGAGGGTTTATTTCATGCCTACATCAAGGAAATTCTGTCTCAGATTGTGTGAAAGAAATATGAGAACTTTTGGCTTTCCTACTGGTCTGTTCTTGTAACTGTATGGAAAGACACAAAAGTTGTAGTTGTAGAAACCGAAACTTGGAAGACAGGTCATGAAATGCTTCAGAAGTCCTCAGTGTGTAAAGAAAATGGCCAAAATGCAGATTTGCATGAAAACGCGATTATGACACTCAAGGAAGAGCAAACACTAGTCCTCGCGTTTTCATGCAAATTTGTATGACGAGCAGGAAATAACCAAAAGGGCAATCCCTCAGCCCTATTCTTGAGATTTTCTACTTGATCATGTTGTAAAAAATATGTAAAGGGTGTCTTGCATGCCTACAAAAAGAAACTTTTGGCTTTCCTAATGGTTTGTGTTTGTAAGTGTATGGAAAAACAAGGCCATTTCAATGACGCAGATGTTTGGCTATTCCCCATTCAGACAGAAACTTGTTTGAATAGTTAAAAGTATGCAGGACAAGAAAGTTTGAGTTGTACTAACCTGCAGGCTGTCTCTGGATGTGCTAGACGATGAAGGTGCTGCCTCTGTAGTCTGAGTAATGCTTCTCTGTGGTCTTAGTGGTGCCTCTGTAGTCTCAGTGATGCCTCTGTAATCTGAGTGTACTCTATGATGAAGAGGATGCTGATGATGGAGAGTAGGAAGGGAGACACTCTAATAAATACCACACGTGCGGGGTACAAGTCGTATCTCACACTATGGGTGGGACCCACGCACCCTAGGAAATTGAATTCTGACATGTCTGGATGTGACCCTTACTGCCTTGGAATTTGTGCCATTTATAAATGCTTCTTGGATTCCCTCCTGCGCCTCACTCTTCCCTGCTCAGCCCACACTTCCCTGCATACTTTCTTTCTCCTCCTCATCCTTCCCACTATGCCTCACTGTTCCCTCCTGAGCCCATAGTCCCCCTCTCCTCCTACTCTACTAACACCCTTCCATCCTCATCCAACACCACTCCAGAGCTCCACCCACTCCAGAAGTCAGGAAGCACTGTAAAGCACGAGGGTCAGCAAGACAGCTCCGAAAGCATGGAGAAGAAGAAAACAGGTCAGAGTTGTAGGTTTTTCAATGTTATTCTATATCTATGCATGTTGTTCTAGATCTATGTTCTCTTAACCGAGTTAAATTTCTTGACAGTCCCTTCCTGCAAAGATCGACTCACTCATCTACACATGAATTCCCTGCATGATGCATGATCCAATGACCTGGTGTTTGCTAGGACACAAGAGAATGTCTGGAGGGTTATTCAGATGTCCCTATTTCTTCCTTTGGAAAATTTGCATGAAAATGCACAGAGAGAGTTTTAGTTTTCCTAAAGACCCCATATCGCGTTTTCGTGCTAATTTTCTGTCTTAGTGTAGTTTGTCAAAATTGTCACCTTAATATATCGAGCCGCATTTATGTTGAATAGAGGAATTAGCATGAAAACACGTAGAGGCTGTTTTGCTTTTCCCTAAGAACCCGTATCGCATTTTCTTGCTAATTTTAGCTTTTATGCCGCTCTTTCACATGCTTTACATTCAATGTTCATATAAGAGCAACACTTTTCTGTGCATAACTTGGTGATTTTGACATCGCAGACGCGTCTGGAACGGCCCAAAACCCCAAAAACGACACTGGAAACGCTGGAATCGGACATCCGGAGGCCCGGAAACGGCCAAAAAAGGTCCCAAAAGTGGATTTGCAGATAAACGCGATTTGGTACCTTCTTCCCGCGAAGAAGGTACCAAATTGCGTTTATCTACAAATCCACTTTTGGGGCCTTTTTTGTCCGGGAAGAAGGTACCAAATTGCGTTTAGCTGCAAATCCACTTTTGGGGCCTTTTTTGGCCGTTTTCGGGCCTCCGGATGTCCGATTCCAGCGTTTCTAGTGTCATTCTTGGGGTTTTGGGCCGTTCCGGATGCGTCTCCGCCGATGTCAAAATCACCAAATTCTGCACAAAAAATAATTTTTTTAAAGATTCAAATTGGATCACCTTATTAATGTGACACGTTTCTACAAACATACAGTACTATTTCTTTTTCTTATTTTCATCTTCTTTTGTTGAATTTTCAACGTAACGTTGGCCCACTCCTGATTGGTTGAGAGCCTATTTTCTCTCTCTTCTAAAAGGCCCCAAAATGAGCTCCCTTTTTTCCTAATTAGTAGTTTCTCAAAATTGACATCTTCCTGACCTGTGAGGTGCTCATGTGACCCTTTGCACACCTTTCATGATGCTGAATACTAAGTTGTCTTGCAGTCGAAGATACTCGAGTTTTATGGTTTAACATTTGAAGAGTGCAAAGGCATTTTGATATTTGTTATCAAATTGGACGAGTGCGAGTTGGTAAATGAGAAAAAAATGAAAAGGGTTACTATTACATTAATGAATCGAGCACTTGATACATCATTGACTAAAGTGAGTTCAAAGTATTTCAGTGTGTGCAATCTGAAAAACACATATGGTGGTTAGGCTCCGTTGAGGTATGCTAATATTTTGGTTTTGTAATCACAGGTAAAGACATAAGACCATGAAACACTAAATTGGGTGTTTCACCACACAGAAATACCTACAATATTCAAAAGGCAAGTGCAAGGAGAGCATCTCCATGTTGCAGGCAAAGGTGACTTTCAAGTGGAGTGGCATATGGCAGGTGATGTGAAAACCCTTAAGTGCATGTATAACATAAGTAAAGGAGGCAACTCAAAGTCTCCTTGTCTTTACTATAAAAAATCAGCTCAGGTTTTCAGATCACCTGCCATATGTCTTTATGGATTATGTCAAGAAGAGTTTCAAGGATTAATTATGGATTATGAAAGCAAGTCCATAATGCGATCAAAGATCATGAGGCAGATGGGGAAGCACGAAACGTGAAAGTAGAGGTGTGGAGATCTCTTGATCAACTATTCATGTTCTGTGACAATGTGGCATGGAAGAAGAGTGATTGCCAAAACTTTGAAGAGGTAGTTAAACATTTCGGAAAGTCCATGAAAGACGCGTGGACAGCTTGCAGCATAACTCACTACATGGTAGGGTTCTCTCTTTTTTTTAAAAAAATGCTTGTTCCTCTTTTCTTTGTTCACTAACTATGCATTGTTATGTCTTTGTGAAAACAACATATTATCCACAACCACCTTCCCTATTTTGTCAAAAAGTATGGATGCTCTGCAATTTGGTCCACCCAAGGCATGGAAAAATCACACTATATGGCACGTAATGCGTTTTTCAGACATACACAACACTACGGAGGGAGTCATAAGGCAAACAGTATGAAAGAAGTCTTCCAATGGTTTTACCGAGGTGGCATACTACAGAGGCTTCATGTTAAAAGAAAAGTTTCCAGCTCCAAAGTCAAGCTTGCTTTCATTCTAGCCCAGAAGCAAAGAAGAAGACAAATTTTAGATAATTCTAGCGTAGCAGGCAGACATATGCAATGGAGGAATTCAAAGATATTTGTAAATCATAAATGGATAAGTATACAATTATAGCAGTTTGTAAACCTTGGTGTGTTTTGAGACCCAATCAATGCTTTGGTGTTATGTTTACATGTGATCTACAGCAAGCTCATGGTTCTATTGATGCTTGCTAATATGGCAATTGAGGGGTCCCCTTTAGGGGCAAGGGCCCTATTAGCAAGCATCAATAGATTCAATCAATACCACTTAATTTAGAGACTCGCCTGTATTGATGATTTCCAATGTCCATTTAGTTTTTTGCTAGAAGACATCATTAAAGATAAATAAATACTTACTGAAATGGAAACAAGTAATTCTTGAAAGGAGAGCAATAATTTGAAAAGTAATAGCATATTTATACAAATAATACCAGACATCATAAACTTTATCGAGGCTTGCTAATATGGATTTTGAAGGGTCCCGTAAAAGGGACAAGGCCATATTTTCAAGACATCAAAAACGTTGGTCATGCTTACTAATATGGCGGCCAATTATTTTTTCAATATAGAACATTATTAACAATCAATAAATACCAAACATCATTAACAATGAAGGCATACAAACGCTTTTTGAAGGTACCGAGTGTCAAACGCGTCGTCTTTGAAGTTGTTGAAGGTCAACAAATATATTGTTCCAAGGATTATACACAGTGCTTCCCTTGCCACCATGATAGATGTCTTCTATATGGATATATTGTCTAATATAATCATCTATATTTTCATTCAAAAGGCCTCTTAACTTCCACACAGTTGCTGGGTTTGGTAGTAAAACACGTTTAATCCTTTGATCTTTTGAATTTGAGGATATCGCATTAAAAATAGAACTATATCCTTTCTGGCTAACTCCGCTAACATCAAGAGCCTCTTGAATTGTATTGGCATCAACTTTATTATTGGATATAAAGTTCTCTATAACATTGCGTTTGATTGTTTTGAACTTTTTTCCCTCAATCAAACCTTTTGCAACACCAGTAGAAAGTAATCCTTTCATTTGCTTTACAAGAAGAAGATTGGGATCCATGTTTTCTTTCGCAAGCTCCAATATTTTCCTACAGTAACAACACAATGATGGCTATATGATTGAATACCTAAGTTCTTGTGTTGCATGAATGGAAGAAATAGACATATTCATTTGAAAGCGCTTTTGATAATACAAAAGAAAAATATTCAAATTAACCTTGCTTTGCTGGTTTCTTCGCTTGCATCCACCAGTGCCAGCCTTCAAATTTGCAATGTTTTTTATTTTCCTACTTTGATTTCTGTCTCCTAGTATTGTCCTCTTTCTTCTTGCTCTTGTCAACTCTTTCTTAGTCTTCGAATGCTCTTCTATTTCATTCTGCAACTGCTTTTCCAAGTTTACACGAATGGCTATCTCCTGTATTTTGGCCACCCTTTCTTGTACATACAATGTTTTATACGTTTTTGCCAAGGCAGACTGTCCCAAAATATAACCATGAAGTCCATTTTGTCCATCGCCCACCACGAACCTTAGTAGTGTAGTTGGATTGACAAACGGAGGTGTAGAGTCTTTCATTGGACATTTTGGGTATATGCCACCATCGCACCATAAGTCAATGTGTTGCAAGCCTTCTCTTCTCATGTTTTCCCGTTGCTGAGCATTCAACAGTGCACCCTTTCGTTTCTGTGCTGGAGCATATTGTTCCTCTAAGTCAATATGAAGATGGTGGAATCGCTTCTTCTGAGATTGTTCTTCACTAGCGTCGGCCATTCCTTAAGCTTCTGAGGTTGCATCTTTGCCAGTTAATCTCATATACTTTTTGTAACTTGAATTGTTGAAGTATGGTGATATCTATCCAAATATTCAAAAAAACAAGCAATCACCAAGTTGAGTGATGGACTCTTTATGAGAGGCTTAAACACGTCATCAAAAGAGATGCGGAATCTACGGGAAACAAAGAAATCTAAGAATGTATTTAATGCAATATCTTGTTAGTTATGTAAAATATTATCTTATTCTTTTTTAAAGTGACAGATGTGCAGTCCTTACTGACAGTATTGAACCACATTTTCGTATTTTACTATTTTTCATGTCTTTTATAGAAGACAAATAAATGAGAAAATAGCGAATTTCTTACAGGGCCCCAAAATGAGCTCCCTTTTTTCCTAATGATACAATCATGTCAAAGACAAGATATATATAAAAAGTTCATACATGAATCAATTCCATACA
Source organism: Cibotium barometz (assembly GCF_041138505.1). Classification (NCBI taxonomy): domain Eukaryota; kingdom Viridiplantae; phylum Streptophyta; class Polypodiopsida; order Cyatheales; family Cibotiaceae; genus Cibotium; species Cibotium barometz. Next base: position 39,394,304 of record NC_141066.1, read on the forward strand.
AGCCAAATCGGCTCTCTTATTCTTTTCCTTTATACCGCCGATGATCTAGAATTCGGCCTTCCAGCCTCTACATGCTGGGTAAAACCTTACGGGACTATACACCTCATCGTCGGCCACTGGCGAGGACTCAAGCCGACCTGTTTCCCTCTCAGGCTCTATCGCTCGATCCTCCCGCCCCTCAGAGGGATGTCTGCGCACTAGGGTGGGCTAATTCACCGCACTAGCTTGGGCCCTCAGAACTAGGCAGCATCACAATCACTCGCCTCAATCGGCGAACCTCATTCTCCCAATGGTATGAGGGATACCATGGGCCAACTCCGGGCCTTACTAACGTCTCTGCCGTCCGACTATATAAGCACAAGAACGGGGCAGCATCAAGGCAAGGAGAGTTGTACCTATGCCTTAATTTAACCAAGATAACAATCCATTTACTCACTAAACCATAAGACTAGAATCCATGTTACCTTCTTAAGAAAACAATCCTTTTCACAAAGATTTTTGCATTTCAACTTGAGATTGCAGTAAGACATTCTTTATTAAGGCATATGCTATTGTTTAAAAGAATACAAACTTTAAATAGTAAATCAATCAAATAGATCACTATTAAAAATTAATAGAGAAGCCGGGCCCATACCTCAACCCCTAAGAATGGTATATAATTGAAAAACAAAATATGTATATACCTTATAGAAATTTGTCGTTTATCATTGCCTTTGCTCGTTAACAAGAGCTTTAGAACTTGACATATGAGAATAGAGTCTTCTAATACCTTCTCTTACGATTGAGATCATCCAATCATCCCCAAGCTTTATCTCCTCTTCCTCATTCTGTGACTCTTCTCTCTTTCTAAGGTCTACGGCAAAATAGCCTTCTCTTACAGGGCTTCGGCATACTATTCTTTCTCTAAAAGAAAAGCTATGGAGTTTTGGTCTCTTCCCCCGAAAGACCATAGCAATCTAAGCTTCTTTTCTAAGATATTAGATAAGAATGAAGGGATATATACATCTCAAACTCTAGGATTACCTTGAGGCTACTTGCTGTCTTCTTATAGTTTTCCCTGTATAGAGACCCTGACAGAATCAGCAAATTGTTTCAGCCATAAAAAGAACCAGAAGGCATCTAGTCTACAAGCCATCGCAGGTAGAATAGGCAAAAAGGTTTGTATATAGCCACAAATGTATCATCTTTAGAAACGCATTGCTTTTCTATATTTTTAGTATACATGGACTCTAAATATGTAAAAATACTCTAAATATGGTCTCTTATCACCTAAATTCGAATTTCTATTTTTGGAGATACTTATCTCTTTTAATAGAACTATTCTTGTCTTCTTATTTCTTTTAGAATTTTTGGAGCTAATATTTTTATTCCAACACTTTCCTAATGTTTCTAGCCTTATTGTCTCACCACTCTTCTCTAAGTACACTCTCTTTCCTTATTGAAATCTATATTAAAAGAGACACATACATACATGGCTTGGGAGGGACCTTACATATATAAATCAATATACATATACCAAATAGAAAATAATATTATATTAATACTATTATATATAAACACATTCACACACATATGTATGCGTACACACAATCATACGTGCATGTGACGCGGGTGTGTGTGTGCGTGTATGTGTGTGTGTGTATGAGAGAGAGAGAGAGAGAGAGTTTCTATGTGTGTGAGAGACTGTGTATACGAAACGGATGTGAGAAAAGAAAGAAATCATGTGCACGTGTATGTGTATGAGAGAGGATTGTGTCTATGCACGTGACAGAGACATAGAGAGAATGCATGTGAGAAAAAGATACATAAATATACATCTGTTTGAGAGAGTCGTACATAGACACATGCACACATACATACACATGCACACACCCATACACACATTTGTATATAAATATATATATACATGTGCATACATACATGCGTACACAAACACACACACATACACATAAGCATATACAAACACACATGCATACACACAAACATATGTATACAAACACACACGTACACACTTTGAGAAGGTCTTGCAATGTTAGGAGGGGAGCGAGACGACGACGCCAACGGAGACCTTGTAAGGTCTAGAGGTTTAGCATTACAGATGATTTTCTCACAAGCACATGGTTGTCTTCTTGTGAAGGGAATCGAAGAGATCGTGGCATGAGCACACTGCGGCATCTTTGGAAAGTCGTATCATTATAAATCGAAGCTTACTCTCGCGCTTCTCCTGTCTACAATCATGGAGCTGCTATGGCGTGTAATTCTCTTGCAGGCGTTGATCTACCCACAGCTCGTCTTCTCTCTTTCCCCACGACCGCGGCCCTTCGCAAACTTGACTCTGTACACGACGGAGCGAGAGCAGATGAAGGTGTTCGTGGGCGGGCCATTGGAGAGCCTGGCAGTGATCCCCTTCGGCCACATAGTGGGCTTCGACAGGGCGGTGAGGGAGGGCAACACCTCAGAATCCAAGGAGGTTGGCCGGCTGCAGGGCGTGCTCATCAGCGACTCCTTCGACAGCTCCTCCGCCCTCGAATACTTCACCATCACGCTTAACGGCAGCGGTGGCGGCGACCTTCATGGCTCCATCCTCTTCCAGGGCCGCGAGTCCCCGGCCAGCAAAGAATACGCGCTCACCGGTACCTCCGGCAGCTTCCGCTCCACTAGCGGCTCCGCTGTCGTCACCTACCTCAATCCCATCACCTTCCGTTTTGACATCCAGCTTTTCAAGCCCGGCTTCAAAATGTAGCTTTACAAAATTACTCTCCAAAGCAAGATCTGTTATCACACAACAATGCACATTGCACAGCTCCTTCACGGTCGGAGAATGATTCAACACTGATGTAAGCAATAATGTTTCGATTTGATTACAAAATATCCAAAGCATATGTCTCTCTCTCTCTCTCTCTCTCTCTCACTCACACACACACACACACACACACACACAATCACACACACACACTCTCTCTCTCTCTCTCTCTCTCTCTCACACACACACATACAAACACTCTTGCACGTGTGCAAGAGTGTTTGTGTCTATTCAAGACATCTCTCCCCCTCCCATCCCCCCCCCTCTCTCTCTCTCTCTCTCTCTCTCTCACACACACACACACACACTCGTGTGCAAGAGTGTTTGTGTCTATTCAAGACATCTCTCTCTCTCTCTCTCTCTCTCTCTCTCTCTCTCTCTCTCTCTCTCGCACACACACACACACACACTCTCTCTCTCTTGCACATGTGTGCACACATGTGTATACACAAACACACATGCCCACACTCACTCTAACAAAAGAAATCTAGTGGCATGTGTGTGCACACATGAGTATACACAAAAGAAATCTAGTGGCATGTGTGTGCACACATGAGTATACACAAACACACGCACACCCACATGCCCACAATCACACTAGCAAAAGAAATCTAGAGGTGCACTACTTTTTTGCATGTGGAGAATGAGCTATTTCTAAAGTCATGGGAGGGGAAAGATTGGTCCAACTTTAATGCCATCTAAAGATTGGTCTAACCATAATGCTATCTAGGTATCAATCCTCCATTCTCTCATGAGAACTTTATTACAAAATCTAAAAGTCATAATGTAAGCACTGGCATCACCTTCCCAAGAATTATCACACCTCTTGATGTTGTTAGTGGTGGCATGAGTAACATCCGCAGAGCTAAGAGACACCCTACAAATTCGGATCACTATTTTTTTGAAGAGGATGCACCCATAGAGATTGATGTGTCATTGCTTACCAAAGTACCCTCCTTTTTGGAGCATTCACTTAGAGCATCAATGCCTTATACACCATCCAACTCACCCATCTCACTTGCATTCTCATTTACAAAGATGATTACCATGGTCAAAAAATAATCCCAAATACTTATCATGAGAAAATTGATTATGTTTAACCTAATTCATTGCATACTATAAAATTATGCATATAACACTCTCTTATGCACCCTAGGTTTCAACATTTTCATTAAATACAAAAGCTTGAGCAATGCATGTATACACGACTTCCTTAAGCATACCTTTATATTCTTTCCTCCAAAGAGCTGAAATTACCTTTGAGATTTGATTATTGACTTCTCATCCTATCTCATTCTCATAATCTTCCTCAAAAGTGTTATTTTCATTCTCATCCATCTTAAACCTTTTTACTAAATTAGGACAAGAAAGCAAGTGCGATCTCGATTACGCTTCAAGCGCCAATATGTCAAACAAAATTTAAGCTACTCCTTGTTTATCCAATTCTAGGATTAACTAGAGCTACCACCATTATCTTACATCAAGGAGTCATGTAGATACACCAAAGGGTCATACATTCAAGATATGAAGCAATAGTGTCCAAAGCTACAACCTGGATGGGTGCCCGTATAATGGTGTGATGGAGTATTTATGGTAATTCCCGCTTCATGAGCATGTGGTAGGGTAGCAAGTTAGGATGAAGTCCTAAGTGATGTACTTCATGGATATATTATGAGAGTAGTCATTGTAATAGCATTAGGCCTCTTATGAGTCTAAAGTGCCCGACCGGCCATAGTTTAAGTGAGTGTGAACACTTATGGCCATGTATATAAGTGAATTTCTCTCATAATACAACATACTCTCCCATTGTGCAATTGAGTCTTGCTCTTGCTAATCCTCTTGCTAATCTCTCTCTCCGCTAATGCATGCTAGTGAGAGTGTGTGTAAGGTGAGAGGAGGGACGAGGAGCCGTACAAAGTCACCTGCAGATTTGATGAAGAGCTTGGATCTCACTGTAGAGCACCATTGAAAACCCCTAGGGCCAAGAGGAATTAGACCCATTGTAACTGGAGCAGCAGAAATATCATTTTTCCCTCAGAAAACCAGCGCCTGCAAATTAGCAAAAAACGGCAGGTGCGCTTGGCGGTTTGGCGAAATTTCTCGATGGGCTGAAGCACAAGGGAGGTGGCTATGTATGGCTAAGAGCTTTTGCCCTAATGTTTCTCCTAGAGGGAGATCAAGCCCCTCCACTAGCTGGGGGTGCAAAGGTTAGTTGAAAAAAGAGGTTAAAAAATCTAATTATCTATTAATCCTAATTAGCCAAGTGATTAGCAAGATAATGGGCTCATAAACTTGATGGATTCTAGGCTAGGCTCTGATACCATGTTAAATTTGTAGCAATGTGATGAGCTATGGTGGATCAAATGCTAAAATCAATATCATTAACAAAGAGATTAGATGATAATTAAGACATGATTAGTGAGCAATTAAGTGATAGCTTGATGTAGGCATGGATAATAAAAAACCAGCAAATTCTCATTAGGCCAATGCCTCAATTTATAGAGTTTACATCCAAGCATCTAATCCCACTGATCTCTCCTTGATTCACTCCACCTCTTTTGCTTGATTCTCTCCACCTCTTCCAGAATATCTCCACACCTCCTAAATCTCCTCATGCTACCCTTTATTCTCTCCTTGTAGATACTTCTCACCTTTTCACAGGTTCTCTCACATTTACGGATTCTCTTTTATAGCCTCTTGCCAAGGGCTTGTTTTCGCACACACCCTATTCACTTGTAATGATGAATCTGTTAAGGCTCCCAGGACATTCTATCAAATTTAACATGGTATCACACTACACCTAGGCTTTTATGGGTGGCTCACCTGTCTTGTCGACATTCTTCTTGCAATCCCTAAGCCTCTCTCACACTTATAGAGAGGAATTACTAGCTATTCCTAGAAATCTTGCCTCACAAGTTAAGCTTGCTTTTCAACGAGCATCATGTTCATTTTTAGGGTTTTTGGATAACTTTTTTTAATAGCCGTAATAAAAAAGGTGGTTTAAAAATGAGCATTATTTCTACTAAATCCATGATTTTAAAAGGTGACCTAGCCCATCAAAAGTCATCCTTGTCACAACTCAGTAGTTGTAGGTGGCGTTTGTTACCTACCACTTAAATGCCCAAAGGGTGCAGATGGATCTAGCAATCCCACCCAATAAGGACAGACTGCAGTGTAGAGTCTCGTGCATATAGGTATGTTAGCTTTCTCCAAACAGAGGCAGCACAATCCAATGTTTGCACGGCGGGGAGACCTCTGGTGAGATGGCTCGTACAAGTGTAGAGTGAGCTTTTGAGTCTTGATTCTCCCAAGCTGAAAGTTCGGTGAGAAAGGCATCCTCTTGGTCCTGAGTCCACTTCCTAGAGCTGGTAGGGCATTTGGGCTTTCATTCGTGGCCCTGAACAATCTCCCAGAGACCCTTGTGTGTGAACCAGTCCTTCATATGTAGCTTTCAGTGATCATAGTTTGTACCACTGAGCTTTTTCTCCTTGTTTGTGCTGGGGGGACCCATGTCTGCCTCAAAGAAGCTATGTCTCAAACAACCTCTATAGCTAAGCAATCCACGTGCTCTCTCAAGCACCTTTCCACAGGATCCAACTAGGGACTAATAGCCGCCTCTGAAGATGCAGGCTGGACAACAGCAAAAGAAACCCAAAAAACACACCACCGAGAACCTCCTACCGGAAGAGGGAGGGGATCTTGGAGGGAGAAGAGCTGATGTGCCACTTGTCTCTGTAGCTAGATCTCCTCCACTTGCCTCTGTAGAAGAAAACGTAGCCTGGGGGCTGGCCGACAGTAGTTGGAGAGCTTGTAGAGAAAAAACGCAGCTAAGAGAGAGAAATGCAACCATTGTTTTGAAGGATATATAGCCTAGAGAATCTAGGGAAGCAGAAAACATAGAGGAATAGACTGTGCAGCAGAGCGAGAGCCTAGGCGAATGATACCATTAACGAATGTGGACAAGCGGAAGCAATGAACATGAGAGAGAGAAAGATTGCAAGCGAGAATTGAGCTTTATTAGCTTGAGGTTACAGAGTACAAGAGCGAGCAAATAGGGCAAGGAATGATATGTTGAATGAATAAAGGGAGCACCTCTTACATACTTGTACATGAAGCAGTCGGATGTAGGAACAGGCCGACAGCTCCACGACAGCATAAAAGAAAGATGCAATATTTTGACAATTGCTCCATACGCTCTTGCTTCTCCATATACTCCTGCATCTACTATAACACCAGCTTCTTTGCTCATAGTCAACTTGTCTTGACTAAGCTGCAAATTTCATGGCAATGCCAAATATCTCAATGTTGTAGAGTGTTGTCACACTGCTTGCTTACCGTTCTGAGCTATGCTCAAAAGAACGGCAATGCCAAATATCTCAATGTTGTAGAGTGTTGTCACACTGCTTGCTTACCGTTCGGAGCTGTGCTCAGTTCTATGAGCTTCTATCTCTTACTTGCTATTTGAAACCTCCATCATTGGTGGCAATGCCAAATATCTCAATGTTGTAGAGTGTTGTCACACTGCTTGCTTACCGTTCTGAGCCGTGCTCAGAAGAACGGCAATGCCAAATATCTCAATGTTGTAGAGTGTTGTCACACTGCTTGCTTACCGTTCGGAGCTGTGCTCACTTCTATAAGCTTGTATCTCTTCCTTGCTATTTGAAACCTCCATCATTGAGGTTCTCCACATTGCCACTTGATATGACCATGTCGAGCTCTCATATGAGCTCCAAGTTGCAACTCTTCATTGTTGTAATCTCCATTGAGAACTTGCCCAATGTTGGCTTCAAATCGTCGCTCTCTACGCCCAAGTTCTCTTCCAAGGGTGCTCTACATTTGCTTCTCCATTCCAAGAAGTCTCCAAGGTGCAAAACACTTATGTGAAAGCCCTAGTCACTTCCACCATTTCATGCTCACCTTCATGAGCATACCATGAGCCATGCCTTAACTAACATGCTCCAATATGGACTGCAAATCAGCCCATCACCACTTTGCTCATCTCCTTGAGCAGCATTCACAAGTGCAGCCTCTTCTTGATGCACACACATGTGAACTCCATTGAGTCTACCATCTCACTTGCCCCCATCATCTTGACAAGCATGAACCTCCACACATGCTCCTTGCCATAATGCAAGAATTCAAAGAATGATTCCACATTCCTTTTCATGAGAGCAACCCTTCACAAGAACATTATCCCATGATCAAACACAAAAATAGAGGTAAAATCACCAAAAATACCCCGTCCAAGATGGCAGTGACCTGAAGACCATCAAATGGGTAATGCCGCATTGAGTTCATCACCTTCGAAATATTGTCCGAGTTTGTTGACTTGAACCATGGGGGTGATAGTGATCCCATGGGGTTCAATGAGTTCATCATCCTTAGTCTCATTAGAGCTATCTAGCTTTGCAGACTCTTGCATCCCTGCTCCAAGGTGTCCCTCCATCCAATCCTTTAAATCCTTCCATAATCTTGGGCTACCTTGGGGTAAGGTTCCAATGCGGATTTGGATTTGAGAAGAGTGGAAGGAAGAGAGACATGTAATGTCTCTGGGAACAGGTGTAATTTTTTAAGGTGGGTCACCTGTGCTTGTCCTTAAGCTCTTGCACATATAGGATATTGGGATCTAGACTTCTATGTCCGTCCTTTTGAGGCAGTCATCCCCTTGGTTTTTGAGATATTCAGCTACTGGGTTTCCCTGGTGGGGTGTATCTATAGCAGTGGGTGTTGCTGCTTATGTGAGCCTATTAGGGAGTGCTTGTTCTTGGAACTCTATGGTATACACCTAAGCCTCCTTGGTAGGTCGCATGTTGGAAACCAAGTGGCATGGCTCGAGGTAATAAGCCGTTGAAGTCTCATCCTCTAGTTGAGCTTGGTAGTCCCCCGGACAAACTCTTGGGCTGCTCTCCTTTTCCTCAATGGGATTAGGGTATTTGGCTAACTTTCTAGAAGTTGGTTAGGGTCCATTGGCTCCCTAGTGCACGGGTGGCTGAATGTAGCAATTGTTCCTCTTTAGATGAAGAGCTTGATGCATGAGTGGTTGTGCCGTCTTCCGAACTGCTTTTAATGACTACTCGGCTATCCCATTTTCTAAATTTTGTGGCCTTCTTTCATGAACGTCTAATCATGTGCCCTCGTTTTTGAGACATTCTTTTGAGATAAAACTTTTGCGTGTCCCTAGTTTTGCGAGGTTGATGCCTCTATTGTGCAGCGGAGCTGTGGCGCTTTATATGTTCTATGATTTGGTCACTGCGTTATTAAGAGGGACCGTGTGGATGAAGCTGTCTCCAACACTAAGCAAGTTAATGCAGTGTTGGGATTAGCTTCACAAGCTTTTCCTACTATGCCTACTCTCAACGCAGTCCTTGTACATGTGGTCAATTCTACACCCGATGCATAGAGGGGTTAGTGTGGAAGCACCTACTACGGGAGTACTTGCCATCCCTTTTTTGATTGGACACTAAGCTACTGGGTGAGGTCCTGCATAATGGTAACATTGCATGGGTGGTCGTTTAGCCATAGTGTTCATGTCCTATCCCCGTGGAGTTGGGGTGGTTAATTATACAGGATGCATCTGATCACCCTCCATCACATAGTGGCTTAAAATCTAGGAGGGTGGACTATTTGGTTCAAGAGGCTTGAAGGTGGGTCCTCAATAACTTTCTCATCACCTTCTTCAAAAATTTCCATCAAGGTTAGATGACAAACATGAGTGACTCGAAGTAATGGGGGTTGAGGTAGAAGTACAGGGGGGTGGTAAGGGTATCTCTAATACCCTAAGGATTGCTCTTTGAGCCACTTATTAGCCTGGTTGAGGTGCGTTATGAAGTGCAATTGCTAGAAAGGCTAGCGGGGTTGCCTGGGGTTTGCTAAGGGGACCGCTTTTGAGGCAGGCTTTAAGCAGCTGTTAGTTGATAGCAATTTGTAATTTCATGACTGCCCCATCTTTGGCAGTATATGCAGTAGAGGGTGGGATGGGGTCTGAGATGTGGACACTCAGTGTGCTAGTATGGTTAACTCGACAAATTGAGCACCACACTAGTTTTCTTCTTGGGTAGAGATGAGATTTACCAACTCGATCCCAGCCTTGGACGGTTCTCCAGTGTTGGGTCATTTGCTACATTAATGTAGAAGCCAATTGTTTGACTTGTTGTCTCGAGGTGGACTCCTTACATTTTTTGTTAGATTTGGTGCAGGTTGTTTTGAAGGAGGCCTCAAATGTGCACTCGTGCAGTTCTCAGGAACGTGTTCCCTTGAAGTTATCCTCGAAGTCCATAGCACTCTTATAGCATTTCTCAAAGGAGGTATGGGCCAGGGCATACAAAGAATTATGTAAGAGTACACTGTATAGGCCTTCAAGAAATCTCCCAATTAGCCTTTTGTTAGAAAATGTTTCTTTGGCACTACAATGGGAGTGGAGATACCTCACCCTGTTGATGTAGTCCCGGATGGTTTTGACATCCTTTTGTTTTGACATTGTGTAATTGTTCAATGGGACTCCATCAGGTTCCCTAATGGGAGTATTCAACTTTAATGGCCACTTTTAAGACTTCAAAGGTGGCCTTATCCTCCATCTTTAGGGATCTAAACCATTGGCCAGCTTTGCCATCTAGGGTGAGGCCGAAGGCACTCAACTTAACTTGATCGTCCACATGGCCAAATGCTTCACATATTTGATTAAACATCTCTAAGTGTGGTATGCAGTCTCCAGTTCCATCAAACTTGGTGATCAGCTTAGAGATGTTTGCAGGCTGAGCTAGCATTGGGGGTGTGATGCCGATAGCTACCCCCTCCCTATTTCCATGGCTTTCCTTAACATTTCACGGGTTAGCCTTGCCATGGCTGGAGTAGGTGCTAGTTGGGGTAAAATAGGTGCGGGAGTTAGGCCAGGTGGATAATAGACCATTGGGGGTTCTTGTCTCAAGGGAGGACCGGGTTGTGCTTCATATGGCTCCATATGGTATCGTGGGTATGCCCCTCAAGGCGGGTACTACTGGTATATTGGTGCCCTAGGTTGATATGATGGGGCCGGGTAGACCCTCTCTCTCTGATAGGATGTCTCAGGCCCCCTAGAGAGCTGGTTCTTGTCCTGGGTTTAGCATTGGCCTCTGGTCTTGGTATGAATCGGCCATTCCTATGGGGGCGGGCATGGGTTGGGTTGGGTTACTTTCACTTTTCCCCATCTCCGTTCTATGGTCTAGAGGCAGCGTGGGCTCTCTTTCAAGTTCGTTTTCCATGCCTCTATCCCTAGGATGAGTAATCCCTTCATCCCAAACAACACCTCATCTCTGTATATCATTGAATTCAACGCGATCTATCTTGGGATAGATTAGATGGATTGTAGAAGTCCATTAAAAGGGATCATTGTCACTATTTAAATAATATATCTAGTTGTATAAAGCTTGTATAGGTATGTATTTTTCTCTTCATGGGTTTCATATGCAATCCCTTCGTCAAACAACTCCTCATCTTTGTGCAATCATCATTTAATTCAAAATGATCTATTGTAGGATAGGTCATTCCAGCCCATTCAAGAGGATCATCATCATTATTCAAACAATATAGTTAGCTATATAGGGCTTATAGGTATGCCTTTTTCTCCTCATAGTGTTTTCTCTTCTTAGGTTCTGCCATGTAGCCTGCCATACAATTATTAGAAAAATCCAAGTAAATCATAAACCATGCATAAAGTGCGTGCTTTAATGAACATGAGCTAATGCAAATCTCCTTATGCATAATGTATTAGAGGTGATATATTAGCTCTTATACTCTATACATATAAGAAGTTATCGTTATACTTAATGCATAGAGTGCATGCTTAATGCACATGTGCTAATGCATAGAGTGTTTGCTTAATGCACATGAGCTAATTCATAGAGTGTGCTTAATCCACATGTGCTAGTGAAATCTCTTACGCATAATCCATTAGAGGTCACCCATTAGCTCTTATACTTAATGCATAAAAGAGGTTATGCTTAATGGATGTAGCATTAGCATAAGAGCTTATGCTTAAACTTAATACATCAAAGCCAATGCATATAAGAGGTTATGCTTAATGGATGTAGCATTAGCATAAGATCTTATGCTTAAACTTAATACGTAAAATCTGATGCATTATACATAAAATCTCTTATCATTATATTTAATGCATTAAGCATAAGAGCTTTGTGTTAGCTCCTTATGCTTATGCATTAAGCATAAGCACTAATGTATTACGCACTTCTTTCTATCATTGATATGTCACGATATGATAAAACCTTTGTGGTGGTTAAGATAACTAGTTTAAGGGCTATGGTGGTTCATCATTTGGTTCTTTTTTTATTTGGTTTCCTTGCACATGAAAGTGAAGCTTCTTATAGTATTGAAGAGGAATAATTATCTATGTAATTTTGTTAGCAAAATTTATTTGGATCATGCTTGTGAAGCTCGAGCACATGTTAATTAGCATTCATACAATAAAGTTAAAATTTGGGGAATAAATAGGAGTAGGATAGTTTCTCTTACACCCATGCATATGTAATAAGGTCATAGCTATACCTATTTTTAAATGGGTCTACATAATCTTGATGTTTTTTTTAATTTATTATTTACAATTCTAATATTATTTTGGGAGGAGAAAATTTGAATAGGCTCTTATAAGAGTTTATGAAGCACTTGTAGAGAACTCATAAAGCCTTTATTAGCCTCAAATTTAGGTTTTGTGAGGTAGGACTTGTTGGATGGAACACACACAATGGTACTAGCCATGCTCTATAATGTTTTTTGTGGTTCTGGAAAGATTAGGTTAAGTAGTTCATGTTTGTTGCCACTACATCACACTATGTGTCTAGATTGCATCACACTGGCATGGGTGCTCTCCCTGGCTTGGGTGGAGTAGAAGATGAGTCATTGAGGCTAGAGTATGTCTGTGATGAAAGGGATATGACAAGCTTTACTATGCTACTCAAGTAGACATATATGCGTGATCATAGTCTAAATGGCATTTGGAATGCTACTACTAGGTGGGATCCAAGACTCATTGCGCTATCACAATGTGCCCATACACTAGGCAAGCATAAGCTAATTAAATTTGACAAGAGGGATGCTCAAACATAGTCAACTTATTTATTACTTGCCTATTCTGGAGTAAACATTTGTGCATTCTAACCAACAACTAACCTCTTTATTGTGTGTGTGTGTGTGTGTGTGTGTGTGTGTGTGTGTTTTCAGTCTTCTACAGCAATCAAAAAATCCAAGAACCTTATCCAACTTGACGAGTAAAATTGTTCATGTTACAAGTAAGTGGAGCCAGTGACTCCATTATTTAAAAACATTTGGCATAGAGCATAAACCCAAAGATATGTTGAGAGAATAGATCAGGTTACCTACAGTGTATGTATTGCACGTGTCTTAGGATCTGTCATGTGTTATAGATGTCACTCAAAATAGCCTCGGTTTTACGCTATAATAGTCAATTACCCTGTCACACATAGGTTTGTATTTTTCTATGTATAGGCAAGGTTTGCATATATAGTCCTAGCCCAAGGTACATAGATTAAGAGCTATATCCTTTTGTTCATAGACCGTGAATGTGCATATAGTGATAGCTTGATGGATCAAAACAGTCCTTATCTGGTCTGATTAAATGATGGAATTTCTTTATATGTTAATAGCACACCATTAAAAATGCATGCATTAAGCTTTTCAGTCTTTCTCTGAATTCTTATAAGACATTTCAATCATATGGGTTATTTTATTGTATTAAGTTTTTTTGATCTTTCTTTGAAGTCTTACTCAGATACATGGTGTGTATATTTAGGAAGGTTTGAACGAATATACATGTTTTGGTTTCTGTTGATAACATATGATTATGATACTAAGATTATTAGGAAGGGTTACGGTCATTAATCTTTGCATATTACATGGGACCTCTGTTAAAGATTATGTTACAGTTTCTAACATGCTGATAGTATATAATCTTGAGCTACTATACCTAGACATGCATATTAAATGGGACCTCTATTAAAGATTATGTTACAGTTTCTAACATGCTGATAGTATATAATCTTGAGCTACTATACCTAGACATGCATTGGTTTAACACCATGAATGCATATTGTTAACCGTGCCTCTATTTATCTGGTTGGCGGGGACATATACAGAGGATAGCTCCGGACTATCTAAAGTAAAAATATGAATTATAATGTTTTAAACCTATATGCAGGTCCAGTACACAAGGCTCTATAGAAATATCACAAATTTTTGGATACAACCGACTTACTTCTCGCTTTTGATCTATGAATATATATATATATATATATATATATATATATATATATATAGAGAGAGAGAGAGAGAGAGAGAGAGAGAGAGAGAGAGAGAGAGAATACCCATTTGGCAATATAATCACTGTCACGGCCGTTCAGCCATGCACGGCCGAGATTAAAGTAGTCAAGAAGCTATTTATGTTTAAATAGAATTATAAGCTTGTGACCAAGAAAACTAGGCCTCACATATGTCTCAGAGGGAAACCAGAGAGATTATGCACAGCCTAAAATCCATAATAATCCGATAATCTGTGTGCATAGAAGAATAAGGCATCCATAGATTAAAGTAGTCAAGAAGCTATTTATGCTTAAATAGAATTATAAGCTTGTGACCAAGAAAACTAGGCCTCATATATCAGTCTCAGAGGGAAACCAGAGAGATTATGCACAGCCTAAAATCCATAATAATCCGATAATCTGTGTGCATAGAAGAATAAGGCATCCATAGATTTAAAGGATATGCCATGACAATGGATTAAGCACAGTGTCAATCACATCAAAAAACACTCACAGTGCAATGTAAAGGCTTGTATAATCAGCATTCAGAAATTACGCAGCTTTAGTCCTAGTAGATAGGATCCAAAAAAAAACCGTTATCCAATACTATCACAAACGCTTTGAAGTATAAGCACAAAATGGGTCTCGACAATGCCATTAACCATAATCTTGTACAGAGTCAAGAAATTTGCATGTAGAAAGCATCATAATAGCAAAGTGGGATTCAAAACATTATCCCAATAGTAATATAACAAAAGCTTCAATATGCGATAACTTAGAGGGAAGAACTCCCAACTGATGCCAAAACAACAGACATGGCGAAGAACACCGATATACAGGCTAAGCGAGTGTATAAACACTCACCTTGCATGGTTTTTATAGGTGAAGCCAAGTTGTATCTGCCAGTCATCTCCATGAAAGCACCATACTAGCGCTGAATCGATTCCCAAAGTATTCACCCACAATCGGCCATAGCTGAGTGCACTTAGAATGAAGACCTTTTCACGCATGCAGAGTTCGCATATGCAAGAGTTTTAATGTTTAGTTCTTTTTTAGAAATTTGTGTGAATGTGAATAGCCCCCTTAGTGACGGTGTTTGTTGTGTAATGCTACTCATGAAGCCTTCAAACCATTAGTAAAGGTTTTCTAAAAAAATGTGAGATGTGTGTGATTGTGTGTAATTGTGTGTGTGTGTGTGTGTGTGTGTGTGTGAGAGAGAGAGAGAGAGAGAGAGAGAGAGAGAGAGAGAGAGAGAGAGAGAGAGAGAGGTATCTATGTGAGAGAAAGCATATTAAGAAAGTGGCCAATAACTTTGAAGAAGAGAGAGTGGTGTGTGTGAGAGATAGAGTTATTAAAGAAGGGAAAACAAAAGGCACGTAGTATGGCCATCCTATGTGGCTTTTATTTAAAGTGGTCAATACGTTTATTATGTCTAGTGGCATGTATTTTCAAAACGGTGTGTGTGTGTGTGTGTGTGTGTGTGTGTGTGTGTGTGTGAGAGAGAGAGAGAGAGAGAGAGAGAGAGAGAGAGAGAGAGGATATTAATAAAGTACAAATAACTTTAAAGAAGAGAGTGTGGAATGTGTTGGGTATAAAGTCCCAGTTTCGCCTCCGGACCTTGATCATCGCGTAGCTCTTTTCGAGAGCTTCGCGGCCATATATTTACTTGTACATTTGGCCCCCATTTGGGCCTTGTAACGGCATTCTTTGTATTTGGTCCGCCGGGCGCCCCATAAGTTGGGCGCCCGCCCATACCCTTGTATCACTATAAATACGAGGTCTCCCTTGAGCCTCATCAAGACAATCAAGATATTCTTGAGCATTGTGTGAGTTCTCTCTCTCTCTCTCACTCTTCTCTATCTCCTCTGCACTTCCTTGGCTGCAAGCTCTTGTGTTTGAGTCATTCTCTTCCAACAACTGGTATCAGAGCTATGGAGGGAAGCTGTATGCAGAAGCTATGGAGTTAGAGGTGTCTTCCACCAATTGACTACGGGATCGTCTGCGTTTTTCGCGTCAAACACCTCCCTTCTATCATCAATCTGGTGCGTTTTTTTTTAGAGTGCTGCTCTTTTCTTTTTAACGCAAGAGCCTCTTTTGTGGTTTTTTCTTGCTCTTCCCTTCTCCTGCATTTTCTGCTCCACCCCTGCTGCCCTTCTGCTGCGATTTCCTCTCCCTTGCTGCCCCTTTGCTGCGTTTCTGCTGCTGCGCTGCTGCAATCAGCAGCGTTTGCTGCCTTGTTCTCTCCTTGCTGTACGGCTGCCATCAGCAGCAGCCAACGCTGCTGCTAGCAGCCCCACGACCACCAGCAGCAGCTAGGGCTGCAGCCAGCAGCCCCACGACCACCAGCAACAGCCAACGCTGCAGCCAGCAGCCCCAAGGCCACCAGCAAGCAGTCCGGGCTGCAGCCAGCAGCCCCACGGCCACTAGCAGCAGCCGACGTTGCCTCCAGCAGATAGGATCTACGAGCAACCCCCAAAAGACAGCAACATACTGCCCCTCGGGTTTACATCGACATCCGGTGATACTCTTCCGCCGTCTCCTTCACTTGAAGTTGTTTCATCAATCTACGAGCATCCTACATTCAACCCATATCTGGTACATAACATCTTGCTATTGCTTACTTTCTGAAGTGTCAGTTTGATAAGTCATGGCGTCTACAAGTGATCTTAAGGGTCTACTAGAGATTAAGAAGTTTGCAGGCACTGGGTTTGATCTTTGGAAGAGAATGACTCAAACACAAGAGCTTGCAGCCAAGGAAGTGCAGAGGAGATAGAGAAGAGTGAGAGAGAGAGAGAGAACTCACACAATGCTCAAGAATATCTTGATTGTCTTGATGAGGCTCAAGGGAGACCTCGTATTTATAGTGATACAAGGGTATGGGCGGGCGCCCAACTTATGGGGCGCCCGACGGACCAAATACAAAGAATGCCGTTACAAGGCCCAAATGGGGGCCAAATGTACAAGTAAATATATGGCCGCGAAGCTCTCGAAAAGAGCTACGCGATGATCAAGGTCCGGAGGCGAAACTGGGACTTTATACCCAACAACCTCCCACTTAAAGGGCCAGTGAAGCTCCTCTAAGCTATGTAACTCCCACCCGCTGTAGACACATATCAAGCTGTGCTTTTGGCAAACTTTTGGTGAGAGCATCTGCAGGGTTCTCATGAGTGCCAATCTTGACCAAACTGACCAAGCCATCATCTAGCACCTGTCTGATGAAGTGGTACCGTACATCAATGTGTTTGGTACGAGCATGAAACATGGCATTCTTAGCCAGGTATATGGCACTCTGGCTATCACAACCAAGGACCGGAGCCCTCTCTGGCAATCCAAACTCTGTGACAAGGCGTGCTAACCAAATGGCCTCCTTAGAAGCCTCTGTGTGACGGAGATGTACTCGGCCTCAGTAGTAGAAAGTGCTACTATCCTCTGGAGTCTAGAGCACCAAGAAACAGCACCACCTGCAAGAGTATAGATGTACCCACTAGTAGACTTGCGGGTATCAGAATCACCTGCCATGTCTGAATCACAATAACCCTGCACCTCAAGTGGACCTTTACCATACATAAGGCATTTCTTCTGTGTCCCCTTCAAGTACCTCAAAATAGACTTTATAGCATCCCAATGTGCTTTGCCCGGGTTGGACATAAAACGACTGACTACTCCCACTGAATGAGCAATGTCTGGCCGTGTAGCAACCATAGCATACATAAGAGATCCACAAGCAGAAGCATAAGGGATCCCACGCATAGTACTGGCTGCATCATCATCTTTTGGGCAATCATCCTTGCATAGTTTAACATAGGGCTGCAATGGAGCACCCAAAGGCTTAGAATCAGCCATGTTAAATCTATCAAGGACTTTCTGGATATACTTCTCCTGTGAGAGGAAAAGCAACTTCTGTGCTCTGTCCCGTCTAATCCGAAGACCCAAAATATGTTCAGCTGAACCCAAGTCCTTCATAGCAAAAGCTGACTTCAGCTGGTCCTTAAGAGCTTCCAAAACGCTCTTATTCTTCCCGGCAAGAAGCATGTCATCAACATACAGCACAAGTATCACTGGGCTGCCATCTGCATCAGTTTTAGTATACAAGCAATGATCTGCATGGCTACGATTAAACTTCTGGTTAAGCATGAAAGCATCAAACTTTTTGTACCACTGCCTCGGGGCTTGTTTCAGCCCATAGAGACTACGCTTCAGCTTACAAACCAGATGTTCTTTGCCAGGAATGACAAAGCCTTCAGGCTGCTTCATATACAGCTCTTCATCTAAATCACCATGTAAGAAAGCTGTCTTTACATCCATCTGATACAGTTCTAAATCCAAAACAGCAGTGAGAGCAAACAAAACACGAAGGGTGGTCATTTTGACCACAGGAGAGAAGACCTCCTGAAAATCAATCCCTTCCTTCTGAGCATAGCCCTTAGCAACAAGGCGGGCTTTATACTTAGGCTGGCCGTCAACTGTCTTGACTTTGTACACCCACTTGTTAGGAATAGCCTTCCTTCCTTTGGGCAACTCAACCAAGTCCCAAGTGTCATTTGCATGTAGAGACTTAATCTCCTCCTGCATAGCATGCTCCCACTTGTTTCGGAGTTCACAAGACTTAGCCTCTTTGAAAGTAAGAGGCTCACCCTCATCTGTAAGCAAAACATGTTGCAAAGAGGGAGCAAAACGCTGAGGTTCCCTCCGAAAACGAGTAGACCTCCGTACCCAATGATCATTGGCTGGTTGGGGGTCAATATCGGGAGGAATCATAATTTCAGCATCAAAAGGCTGCGGGTTTTCACGAACAGCCTGATTTTCAGCATATAGGGGTTGCTGCCCTACACCTCCAGGAGCATGAAGCGGCTGTCCAACCTCTTCTGGCTCAAATATCACGGACTCATTATCTTCAGCCCTTTGTGAAGCATCCTGGGGCTCATTTTCAGCATCAATGGGTGGCTGCCCTTGCTGAAATTTGACCTTTTTCTGATCACCATGAGAGGCACAAACATTACGGAGCAGCTTTGCCTCATAAAATACAACATCCCGGCTGCGAACCACTTTGTTGGTTGATGGCAACCACACACGGTAGCCCATCTCACCTTCATCACCGTAGCCAATGAAGGTGCCCTTCTCGGACTTAGCATCAAGCTTGTTCCGGTCTTCCTTGCGGATATGTACATATGCATCACAACCAAAGATGCGTAAGTGGGCATATGAGGACGGTTTGCCAGACCAAACCTCCTCAGGGATTCCACCTTTCAAAGCTGTGTGTGGAGATCGATTGCAAACATGAACTGCAGTTTTCAAGGCTTCTCCCCAAAAATCCTGAGAGAGATTAGCTGTGGACAGCATGCATCGAACTCTTTCACACAGTGTACGATTATACCTTTCAGCCACACCATTTAAAGAGGGGCTATAGGGGGGTGTAAGTTCCCTCTTAATGCCATTATCATCACAAAATTTCTGAAATTTAGTACTAACAAACTCACCCCCATTGTCAGTGCGTAAGCATTTAATCTTCACTCCAGTTTGAGTATGAACAAATGCATAAAACTTTTGAAATGCAGCAAAAGCATCATCCTTAGATTTCAACAAAGTGATCCATACTTTTCGTGAGTGATCATCCACAAAAGACACAAAGAACTTTGAACCACCTTTAGATTTAATGGGCATGCTGCATATGTCAGAGTGGACCAAGTCCAACTTTTCAGCCTTGCGAGAGGCACGAGAGGAGTAAGAACTCCTATTTTGTTTCCCATACAAGCAATCATTACAAAAATCAAGCTTGCTTCCTTTTGCATCAAACTTGTTCAAGGAGGACAAAATGGAGAGACCCTTATGGCTCATGTGGCCAAGTCTCTTATGCCAAAGCTCCATGTGGGAGCGTACCTCTGCAAAAGCAATAAACTTACCAGACAAAGCCTGACCATGAAGGCTATATAATGTTCCTTTCTTGCATCCTTTTGTAATCAGCCTTGTGCCTTTGGTCAATTTCCATGTGCCATTTCCAAATATGGCTGTGTATCCCAAGGCATCAAGCTGGCCCACAGACAGGAGACTGGTTTTCAAACCAGGCACATACCTCACATTTGGCAGCACAAACTCACTACCATCCTGCAAAGTCAAATTCACGGTGCCCATACCTTCAATGTTGCAAGCATGATCATTCCCCAAGAACACCTTTCCTCGGGAGCCTGCACAGTGAAAGTTGCAAAACACTCCTTGATAGGAGTTACATGAAAAGAGGCACCCGTGTCAATAATCCAAGTCTGTGAAAGCACATCAGATTCATACATCAAGGCATGAATAACATCTGGTTCTGTGACATGCAAGTTATGAACATCAAGAGCATTAGCAGAAAAAACACATAGCACATCATCTGAGTCAGACAGTTCCTCTATGACAACACCAGAGGCCACATTGGCCTTGCTCTTGTCCTTTTCGAACTCTTCTGCTTTGCTGGAATTACTCTCTTTTTCCTTCTTTTTGTCATTTGAATGACTGGATTTCTTCTTCCGGTCTTGCTCCATCTTGTAAAACTTGCAATCTGGCTTCTTGTGGCCTTTACGACCACACTGGTAGCATGTAACATCAGATTGCTGGCCCTTGCTCTTGCTTCTACCCTTTGAATTGGTAGTAGTATTTCCCCGCTTGGTCGTCCTCCCTCGTGAGACATTTGCAGAACCGCTAGTCTCTGAGGTCTTCCTCCGGATATCTTCATTGAGAATAGCACCCCTGACTCCATCAAAAGTTAGGTTGGGATTTGTCCCAAGTGACACCACAAGTGTTTCCCAAGAGTTAGGCAAAGTAGTGAGCAAAAAGATAGCTTTCAACTTATCATCAAAAGCAGGCAATCCAGAATCCTGCATCTGATTAAGCACCCCTGTGAAAGTAGTAATATGCTCTACTGCATTCTTAGAATCATCAAGTTGCATATTCATGAGTTTCCTGATGAGATGTACCTGGTTCACTGGCGTGGTGATCTCATAGGTGCTTCTCAGCTTCTCCCAGACGGCATAGGCTGTTGTCAGCCCTTTGAGGTCTACAAGAACCTCATCAGCAACAGCCATCTGGAGATAGGCAACGGCCTTTCTGTTCAGGATTCCCCATTCATCATCTGTCATAGCAGCGGGTTTGAACTGCTCAAGTGCAGTATCACATTCCCGCAGATAGAGGATATTCTGAATCCTCACCTTCCAAAGATCAAACCCAGTGCCTGCAAACTTCTTAATCTCTAGTAGACCCTTAAGATCACTTGTAGACGCCATGACTTATCAAGCTGACACTTCAGAAAGTAAGCAATAGCAAGATGTTATGTACCAGATATGGGTTGAATGTAGGATGCTCGTAGATTGATGAAACAACTTCAAGTGAAGGAGACGGCGGAAGAGTATCACCGGATGTCGATGTAAACCCGAGGGGCAGTATGTTGCTGTCTTTTGGGGGTTGCTCGTAGATCGTGTGAGATGGAAAGAGCAATTAAAGGAAAAAAAGAAACATAGGATGGCCGTTCAATAGGCCATCCTACGTGGCTTTTTTTAGTGGTTGAAGGCATTTTCTATTACTTTTTTTAAGAGGCTGAAGGCTAGAGAGAGAGAGAGAGAGAGAGAGAGAGAGAGAGAGAGAGAGAGAGAGAGAGAGAGAGAGAGAGAGAGAGAGAGAGAGGTATATATATTCAAAAATGTATAAATGTCTAGGAAATATCCAACCATTGCCAAAGAAAAAGAAAAAAGCCTAGGATGGTGGCCATCCACACCGCCCATCCTACATGGCTTTTTTTTAAAAAGTGGCCAATAACTATTATGTTAATAAGCGTGTGTTATAATAGAATTGTCATATGCCATGGTTGTTTTTTTTTTGAAATCATCATGCTTTGCTACATAGGTTTATCGTTTGTTAATCCAAGCTTTTCATTTCTATGCACCTATGCCTTAGAAGGCCGTCAATAGTTTTTTAAGCTTTTAATAACAAGACTTTTTAATAATTTGGCACTGCACCTTCTTGAGTGATGGTATGCTTTCTTTTTACTGGTCTTTTGCATGCTCATGAATGATAGACACTATTGCTCTTTTATGGGGCTACTCTTTTTAGGCACATGCATGACTTTTGAGATGTAGGGTGCATGGGGGGTGTGTCTATGTGTGTGTGTGTGTGTGTGTGTGTGAGAGAGAGAGAGAGAGAGAGAGAGAGAGAGAGAGAGAGAGAGAGAGAGAGATTGAGTGCATAGGGGGGGTGTGTGAAAGAGAGAGACAAAGATAGAGAGAGAGAGTGTGTGTGTGTGAGAAAGGGTGAGTGTGTGTGTGTTAGAGAGAGAGAGAGAGAGAGATTGGGTGCATAGGGGGTGTGTGTGTGCACACTCGCATGCATGTGTGTGTGCATGCACATATGCACGCGTGTCTGTGTATATGTGTGTGTGCACATTGTGTACATGCAGGATCGCCAGTGTGTACATGCAGGATCGTCAGTGTGTACATGGCCCTCTAAAAGGTTCTGTACAAGGCATTAACAAATAATACTCACTCAACACCATTCAGAGCACATCAGAGCACAGACTCTGATGTATCACGATAGCATAATGATTGCACAAACATCAAGAAAGACATGATAAAACACTGAGCAAAGACATAGCAGAACTTCTCCTCATTCATTAGCGATCAGAATCAACGTTCCTCCCTAGATACAATTGTCAGGGTAATAACTACTCGATTCAGATCCCAAAAGGTACATCACACGTAACTAACCCCCAAGCCCTTTGACTAAGGTCTAAGAATTACATAAGAAAGCCCTAACACTTGGCACAGCCTGGTGGCTAAATTTTTCCCTAAAAATTTGACCTGAACCCATCAATCCCTGATCAGCAAAATATGATTTCTACAAACTTAGAATACATCCATATGGCTTCATACAAGCTAAAAATGAAGAACCATAGATGAATAAGGATATCCACAAGAACATGGAATAGGACATAAGAATCTGCATGACTCTTCAGCATCTGCAACATATCTTGATGAAAATCCTCCAACATCTTCAACATGTACCAAAAATGGCACTCCAATGTACTTCAAACAAGTTAGAATCATTATCATCATGAACAGTTGGTTAATTGAAACCATTGCATACATCTTTGGCTTCAAAAACTGATTCAGTAAATCAAAAATATGCTTCAGGAAATTTGCATTCTGAAATTCTGAATTCTGAAAATCTGCATCCTGTAACTCTAAAATCTGATGTTCAGATTCTGAAATTTGAAAATCTGCAATAATCTGATTCTCTGAAATCTGTTTTTTAGATTCTGCAACTTGAAAATCTGCAATCTCTTTTTGAAAATCTGAAATCAAAAAATCTCCTAAAATTGCAAATCCATCTGTCTTTTGAAAATTCAGATTTTTCAAAATCTGATCACATACTCCTGTTAATCTGATCTAAGAGACCACTCCCAACATGATGTCAGATTGAAGTTTCTATATTTTTCCATAAGTCAGAATTCTTGAAATCTGAAAGATTTTGTTTTTTGAAATCTGATTGTATATCCCTGATCTTCTGAATTGGAATAACACTCCCAAAACCTAAAACTGGATTTTCGGATCATTCTTTAAAATCAGATTAAAAATCTCAAAAATCTGATTCAATCTTGTCTTTGCAAAAACTTTATTGACAGAATTCTGATTTGATTTGATTGCTCCTATGACATAATCTGATCCCCATAAAGCTGGAAAACATGATTTTCAAATAATTTGAAGCTCTGCCCTCTTCACAGGAAAAATTGACTTGCATTTGAATGAGTTTCTCTTCAAATCTGCAACTTCTACTGTATTCTGATCATTGTTTCCATGAAACACAAACTAAATAAACAAAACTGAATAAACACTTCTCTTCTATCAACTTGGATTTTGGATTCATAAACTTCATTGTGATCATACAAAGACTGATCTCTTTGCAGTTGTGAATTCCCCTGACTTTGTTGAGAACCCCTAACTGCTTCTCTTTCAATCTGATGCAATTCCTACCATATCTGATCCATTCTGAGTATGCATTTTGCTTCAATGATAGTCACACACCATTCAGATTTGAACTGAACTCCAAAAATAAACACAGATATGAAAATATAATTCAGTAAACATTGAAACTGAGTTGCTCCAACTTCAGGTTGTGTAGAAATTTGCCTCTCCTACATTTGTCGATGGTCAATTTGAACATCCAATGGGTTATCAAATATCAGTTGCACCATTTGCTGAAATTCTTGACTTTCAGGAAAACATTCCTGTCTTTTACTGACTGCTCCCTGCTGAATTTCTTCAATGTTCTTGAAGATTAATGGACAATGTGACCACTTATCTTCATCATGGCATTCAAATCTATTAAATCCTCCACCATCTTCACACCTCTCCTTAGCATGGATAAGCTTTAAAGCCCCATCATGCTCATCCATGAAAAATGCAAGAATTATGCACATCATAATCATCCACATCATCAAGAAAAAGTAAGAATTTCTCAATCACACCATTTTATTGTGGTGGGTAGTGTTAGATGTCAGTGTAGGGCCGGCCATCTTGGGACTCTATGTGGCTTCTTTGGCTCTCTAGGTCCTCAATTATGCCTCTAGTCTCCATCCTTTCCATCCCATCTCGATCACAAACATGCTTATTATGCAAGTAAACACCATCTTTTTGGGATTTATTACTATGTTTCAATGCATCACAAATTGCACAAGAAATGTAAACTCTAATACACCATGACATCATTCTCATCACTTCTTTTGATGGATAATCTTTAACTACTCTATGAGCTAGCTCTAATGTTGGGCTAGGGGTATCTTTGGGTTTTGTTGGCTCTCTTGGCTCTCACCCATTTGTACTCCCTTCACTCCAATCACCAGCATCTCCATTTGGTAACTAAACCATTCATCATCATCACTTGATTCACCCTCAAATTCATCCTCATATTTCTCCCTCAATTTCTCACATGCTTTCTCCAACTTTTTCACCCTCTTCTTGCTAGAACAAGATCTACATCTTCTATCCTCATGATCCCTATGATACTCATATGCATCTTCCAACACTCCTTCAAATACATCTAGCTTCTCTCTAGCTCTCTTCATCTTCTCACATGATGATGCTTTATGAAAATGCTTGATGATTTTGTGAAATTTTGTGCATAGATCAATCATGCAAAACTTCTTGCAATCATCTCCCATGCAACACTCCTCACAAATGTATGGACACTCCTTCATGCAATGCTCATGCTTCAAACAAATAGAGCACTTCTTCTTCTTCTTTTGACCCATATTTGAAGTTAGAAATTAGATAGCTATGTGAGCTCTCATATTCAATGCACCACACCAAATAGAGCCCATATGTATACTTAGAATGGAGAGCTGCGGTGCTATACCGAGATCCACCCCACTCATAACAAATAGGTGCTCAAACATTGCTAAAAACTTTCTAAAATCAGAATTTGAGGTCTGAATGATGGCTTACTTGGAACACGTCAACCTCCAATGTGAAGTAGCACTTTGAATGAGGAATTCCACCAAGGATATGCAGATTCTGATTCTGCTGCACCTACAGATTGTGATTCTGCTCCACTTGCAGATTGTGATTCTACTGCACTTGCAGATTTTGATTCTGCTCCACCTGCAGGTTCTGAGTAGTCTGCTCTACAAGATCAGAGCAGTCTGCAGATTCAGAGTAGTCTGCTAGATCAGAGCAGTCTGCAGATTCAGAGTAGTCTGCTTTCTGCAAGATCAGAGCAATCATTCAGTATCTGACTTCCAAGAACCATAATTGATTATGTCAATCTGATTTTGCCTCTTGAATCTGATTTCGCCTCTTGAATCTGATTTCGCCTCTGATTTGATTTCGCCTCTGAATCTGATTTCACCTCTGAATATGTCATATCCTCCCAGAACTTAGGGCATTCGAACTCGCAGGATCGCCAGTGTGTACATGCAGGATCGCCAGTGTGTACATGGCCCTCTAAAAGGTTCTGTACAAGGCATTAACAAATAATACTCACTCAACACCATTCAGAGCACATTAGAGCACAGACTGATGTATCACGATAGCATAATGATTGCACAAACATCAAGAAAGACATGATAAAACACTGAGCAAAGACATAGCAGAACTTCTCCTTTATTCATTAGCGATCAGAATCAACGTTCCTCCCTAGATACAACTGTCAGGGTAATAACTACTCGGTTCAAATCCCAAAAGGTACATCACACGTAACTAACCCCCAAGCCCTTTGACTAAGGTCTAAGAACTACATAAGAAAGCCCTAACATACATGCATATGCACGCGTGTTTGTGTATATGTGTGTGTGCATGTGCATGTGCATGCTCAAGACACTCCTCAAGACGAACTCGTGATTTGATTTTAACAAGTGTCCTCTCTCTCTCTCTCTCTCTCTCTCTCTCTCCATAGTTTAGTCATGTAAGTAGTGAAAGATGTAATTTTTACTCTATTAAAGTCTCTAAGTACACAAGCTTAATGAGTTTATCTCTTTGCATCTTCAAGTCGTATAGAATTTTGACCTTGTTTCTTGATGAAGAATGTAAAAGATAGGAGATAAGCACTCCTTTAGACATTTTTGAATAGTTGTAACACAACACTGAATGTTTCCTTGGTTATAACACTGAAGAATGTAAAAGATAGGAGATAATCACCCCTTTAGACATTTTTGAATAGTTGTAACACAACACTGAATGTTTCCTTGGTTATAATAATACCAATTCCATATCATTAAATCAAGGAGTTGTAGTCACCATTTGTGTGACTTTATAAAGATAGAGTGTGCCATCACACATATGATTTATACATTACATTAGTAGTCAAACCAAGGAGTTATGTTATTATATTCACATGTGGCTAGTCTTTTAATCCCAAGTCTAATAAAGAAGGTATTTGAACTCTAATATTATCAATCATGATCTATTAAAAAAAGTTTACACGTTCACATGTAACCTTCTTCACTATAGCTGCATGTTGAAATAGTCATATAATAGGCTAATTCATTGGAGTCCTATTTTATATTTAAAATGAGATTATTTAAGGTGGTAGACAGAATTACAATAAGATGTGTGTCCACTTATTGACTCTCATTCTTGTAGGCCCATGTCACCTTCCTCACTAAAGCTCAATGGTGAAATATTCATAATATGCTCAATGTTGGAGTCCTATTTTATATTAAAAAATGAGAATGTTAAAGGAGGTAGACAAAATTACAATAAGATGTGTGTCCATGTATTGATTCTTATTCCTCTAGGCCCATGTTCTTGTAAAAAGGACAAAGCTTAATGGATATAAAAGAGCTACAATATATGTATTCATATGATGGTTTCATGCTCTTTTTTTTTTAATACAATAAGACTTTCCTAGATTGTGGATGAAGAACAGATTGGATTGTTTGAAGCCCATTGTTTTATACAATAAGACTTTCCTAGATAGTGGATGAAGAAGAGATATGGATTTCTTGAAGCCCATTGTTTTGTGCAATAAGACACTTATTCTCAAAGAGGAAAACAAGCTATGCATTGACTATGGATTGCTTGAAGCCCATTGTTTTGTACAACAAGAAATTGCTTCTAATATATGCATGGGGGCTACTATACATTACTCAAAATTCTTTTGTACATGCTTGTACAAAATATCATAGAAGGTGATACACTAAGTGTTTTCACCTTCTCATTTTCATTCTCAGAATTCTTATACAACATGGCTAAGAAGACGATGCATCGTATCAATGCAATTGGGATCCCATACTTCTACCAATGGAATATTCAAGGAAAATAAATTTACATTGCAATATGCTATGATAATTTTATCAATGTAAGAGAATCCATCACTTTTACTAATGGAATGCTCAAGGTAATTTTGTATAAATCTAATTGAAATCCATACTTGTAGCAATTATGGAATCACCAAGTGTATAGGAGGCTATGAGAAAGTCATCACTGGATGTATATTGTAAGGGTACAAGGGCTAGTATTGTTACCATTTGTTTTTTCAATTCACTACTTTGATAGCTACCATTAACACCAGATTTCAACTTGATAATGCTAAGAGAGCCTTCACACACAGTAGGGTGCTAGCAAGGAAATTTCTTCTATAAAAAAAACAAATACAAAAATTGAAGAAGATATTAGCAAGTGTACCCATCTTGATACTCCCCAATTGGGTCCACGTGCATATCGATTCTGCAGCATTCGGTATTGGATGCATGGTAGCGTTTCCGAGGGAGCACAACATGGACTTCTCGATGATTTTTCCTAGATGTCAACTCGAGCACAATTACACAACCACTCGGAGAGATGGGTAAGCATATGTTGTAAACCTCGTGGCTACCAATTTTGTTTTCTTTGTCAATCATCAAAGCAAGCATTGCTTAATTTGATTAATAAGCCATGGTTGCTCATTCTTTGGGAGTTTAATTTCACTACTATGACTGTGTGCAAAAGGCGTCCGTTTATGTACGTGTGAGGCCACCTTGTGGGAATTCCAAAGGGAGGAAGGAAGCTATGGTAACTAAGGTGGATAGGGTTGAACATTCTTTGATGGGAGACAAGCATACCCATTGACAATTGATGTGCGTGTTGGCGAGGACCGAGGGGAGACTCGGTGAAGTCGGGTTGCGACTTGCGCGTGAAGGAAGCGCGTCCCAGCAGGTAAGGGCCAATTACTTCTGGCAGCTCCGCCCCCCTCATCGCATTTTCTCTCAGCGAGCATCTAGCATCGCCATAGCCGGTTAGATCTCTCTCTCTCTCTCTCTCTCTCTCTCTCACATAGCCATAGCCGTGGAGATTTCCCCTTCTTGTGCCTGATTCCTTCTGCGCGCCACCTCCAGCCATGTCTGACTTCAATGGCGAAGACCGAGTCATGGCCACGGCTCACCGCATCCTTCGAACCCTTGGCTCTGACAATGCCCACGACATGCTTCGCATCCTGTCCACATTTGATGATCGTTTCTCCAGGTTCAGTCTCTCTCTTCCCAGAGGTATTCCCTCCCCCTTGGCCGCTACAGCACCAGATTTCGAGATTGGCAATGCCACCCTCCAATCTGCGCAGGATACCATCCTCAAATGGGATTTTGGATCCTCCGAATCAGCCCGCCAGACCTTCATCTGGACGGATAAACCGGACGAGGCCGGCCCCTACCTTGATGCAATTGATTCCATGCAAAACCTTATTGACAAACCCCCTCCTAACATTGATCCTGCGGTCATTGACCATGCCCAGAACGTCCTCCAGCTCGCAATGCTGCGCCTGGAAGAAGAGTTCCGGAACCTCACGGAGAAGTATGGTGAATCCACAGATCCAGATTGGCTTTTCGACATCACTTATGACAATGGCGAGGGTGAAGGAGAAAAATGTGTTCCACCAGAACAAGACCAAGAGGAAAAGAGCTTCATAACAATGACCATTAATCTACTGCCGCCCGAGATGGTATCAGATCTTTGCGACATTGCTACCAGAATGGTGAGTTGTGGCTACCAGACAGAGTGCACCCAGGTCTTTGTTGGTAACAGAAGGGTCATCCTCGAAGAAAGCTTGCAGAGGCTGGGTCTCGAGAGACTCACCATTGAGGAAGTGCAGAGAATGCCATGGGAGCTTCTGGAGAGCGAGATTGCCAAATGGATCCGCATCATGAAGCTCGCCATCGGAGTCCTCTTTCACAGTGAGAAACAGCTTTGTGAGAGTGTCTTCAACAAGGCCTCCACATCTCTTTCAAATTCAAGCTTTGTTGATGTTGCCAGGGTGCCGATGACACACCTACTCAATTTTGGGGATTCCATAGCCATTGGTCGGAGAGCTCCAGAGAAGCTGTTCAAGATACTGGATATGTATGAGGCTCTGCGGGATCTCCTACCGTCCATCGAGTCCCTCTTTGTTGGGGAAACCTGTGCAAGTCTCCGTTCGGAAGCATCTGCCATTCTAGCCCGGCTTGCAGATGCCGGTAGGGGCACCTTTACCGAGTTCGAGAATGCTGTTCAGCGGGAGACTTCTCGAAATCCGGTGGCTGGTGGTGCAGTGCATCCTCTCACTCGGTATGTCATGAACTATGTAAGATTTTTCACTGATTATACAAAGACACTCAACCAACTACTCAAAGACAGAAAAGTGGGGCAGGCAGGAAGCTTTTCTAACAGATCTCTAGACACTGACAAAGACCCACTCTCTGCAGTGACCCTCACCTTGATGGGATTGTTAGAGAAAAACTTGGATGCCAAGTCAAAGTTGTACAAGGATCCGGCTCTAACGTCTCTGTTCTTGATGAATAATTTGCATTACATAGTTCAGAAGTCAAAAGATGCAGAGGTCCGAAAACTGGTTGGGGATGAATGGATCAAACGGCACAGTGGCAAATTACATCAGTATCACAATGACTATAGAAGGACTGCTTGGACAAAAGTCCTAGCCTTTCTGAGAGATGAGGGCATTAATATTAGT
Source organism: Cibotium barometz (assembly GCF_041138505.1). Lineage (NCBI taxonomy): Eukaryota > Viridiplantae > Streptophyta > Polypodiopsida > Cyatheales > Cibotiaceae > Cibotium > Cibotium barometz. The sequence goes on from NC_141066.1 coordinate 39,424,847, forward strand.
GGGGGTTCTTCTAATGGCGCATCAAGAAATGTGCTCAAGGAAAGGTTCAGAAACTTCAATGCTGCATTTGAGGAGAATGTCAAGACTCAATCTGGCTGGATTGTGTCGGATTCTCAACTATGCACAGAACTACAGATTTCTATTACAGAGATGATACTTCCTGCTTATCGATCCTTTCTGGGCAGGTTTCAAAACCACCTGGATGTGGTGAAGCATCCAGAGAAGTATGTGAAGTACACACCCGAGGATGTGGAGGGGCAAATAAACGAACTGTTTAAAGGGAGCTCAGGATCTATGAACAGGAGGAAGTCTTTCTCAACTGCAGGGGTGGCTTTGTAGTCTGTGGAGCCGGGACCTTTCCATGTACAATGTATCTCTTGACATCATTCAAGACCTTGTATTAGCATTGTCTACCTGGCTCTCATTTGAATATTCTCTCAGAAGCAGGTAAACAATGCCTGCAATCTTTATGTTCAGGAGTCTACATACATATAAACTCGACTATGCTGAGTGTAATCTTTCAACGTAATTGTGTTTTTCAAAATTTTCTTTTTAGTGTTATGCTCTGCCTTGATATCTTATGAAAATCCAGAGTCTCTGGTGCGTCTTCTGCAAATTTTTAATAGGGGTTTAACCCAGTAACAAAATGCCCCTGCCCTACAGTTTTGTTTGTAATTTTGAACAGTTTATCCCGGGCATTGCTACAAAAAAGTGGTGCAAGTTGATGCTGTTTAAAAATGTAATTGTTTAACTCTAAATTTTATTGATTTGATGCTATTGAAGTTTGGACAAACCTTGTGGTTACCTGGGTTTTGGAAGCAACATGTACAATCTGTTGAGTTTAACAACTTTAACCATTATGCAGGAGTCTGTCTTTACCATTACTCGGCCTAGAAGTGGTTTTGCAAGATGTTTATTTTATGTTTCCCAGACTTGTATGATTCAAATACATGGATATAGCAGGCATGCTGGTTGTGGTGATCTATTTGGTTCATTACTTATGAATGTTTGTTGTGCTTTACAATACCATGTGAATAGGGTTTCGAAGGGCAGATGAACTTGCAGCTTACTTGGGGCACAATCGTGCGGTTTAAGGGTTGATCAACCGAAGGGTTAGTTGATGGATGGTTAAAAAACAGATGGCTTGATAGGCATGACCCAACAATACACTGAATCCTTTACTTTTGTGTGTCAAGTGTAGCCTTGGCAATCTGGGCTTGGACCAACTCAAGAAGTGTGTGATAAGGCACCGATCCTATTGGGCTTGCAGATCTTTTTGGATGCCCAACTCAAACAAACTTGAGTTTCTCTGTGAAAGCTGCCTCATGCATTCTCCATCTATCCTGTATTACAAGCAGAAAGACTCTTGCACTTGTTCTGCATCCCATTCATGATGTCTTGGTTAATTTGGACGGCTTGTCAGGGATTCAGTTGGACACAGTGTGCACAAAGGAAGCTAGGATGTGCCAATGGGCATGCCTCTGCACAGCATCAGATGGCTGAGCACCACTTCTAGTAAGGGGCAACAGTTTTTTTTAAAATCTCATCTCATCATTCTTGAGAGGCATGTTTAATTTGGATAATTTGAACTAAACCTTACTAAGTGTGAAGGCTTAATAACATTGAATAACTCAGAATGAGAGGATAAGACGTATGGAGAGTCATAATAACTCTCAATGTCTATGTATTAGGGCAGAAGAGAAGCATGCAAGACATCTCCGAGTGTCTCTAATTCAGGAACCCAACATTGTGGGTCCTAAAATGAGTCGATTTTTGTGTGCAGTAATCCCAAATCCCAAATTTTTTTGTACTTTTGGTGTTCAATGATCATTGAGAGAGAAAGCACGCCTCGCTCGTGTGTGTGTGTGTGTGTGTGTGTGAGAGAGAGAGAGAGAGAGAGAGAGAGAGAGAGAACAGGTGAGAGACTACACTAGACGGCTAGCCATGTGAAGACAAGGGACTGAGTTGGTCTTTTGGAGGAGCCAACGTGCTGTCAACACTCAGAGGCGGCAACCTGCACGAGTCAACAATGGAGTGTGTGCAAGGAGACATTCCGTGAGGAGGCGTTGACCGTTGAGGAGGCGGAAGGAGAAGGTGGTTGCGGCAGTTCCGAGGCAAGAAGAAGGGAAGCCGGCATTACGATCAGGAAACCAAAGTCTTTCAGGGAGAAGAAGCGGCGATTTCAAACATGCGGTGCTCGTCTCTTCCGGAATCCCCCCACTGTACGCCAACCACCGCGGAGCTTGAGGCTACGTGGTGGAGAACCGCATGGTAGTCCAAGGTTAAGGAAGGAGGAGAGAAATTCATTTTGTGTGGAGGTAGAGCTCTCTCTCTCCCTCTCTCTCTCTCTCTTACAGGGATGGTGCTCTCCCATTTATCTTTCTCTCTCTTAGCGCTCTCTCTCTCTCTCTCTCTCTCTCTCTCTCTCTCTGGAGAAATTTGTGGAGCCCTCTTTGTGTACGGAGTCGCACGAGGTTTGTTTTTCTGAAGAGTCATGCAAGCTCACTATCTATTTCTCTTTTTGTAGTCTTGAGTGCACATAAGATGAAGCAGATTGGTGCGAGAGCTCAAGGGGCAAGTAGGTGTCCATAGGTAGAGTGATTGCACCTGTATGTGGGCGAATAGGGCACATCAAGGGGCATGTTGAGGGGTAGGTGGCATAGTAAGATATAGACCTTAAGTTAAATTAAACCTAAGATTTGTACCTCATATAATTTAAATGGCTATGATCATTTAATTAATGCAACCAAATAACATTTGTGAATATGTGATCAAGATGACATATGTGAATAAACGAGAACGAAAAGAAGGAATGAAACTAACCCATAAATTAATGAATGGAAGCTTGGGAAATACTTGCCTTTGTATAAATAGGATTGAAAAATGCAAAACCCTAATGGTTGTTTATGGAAGTGAAAAATATAAAACCCTAATCACGTTGTCTTGTGATGAAAAATGTAAAGCCCTAATGGTTTCCTTTGAGTATGACACAATGAGGATAACTCATGTGATAAAGATACCAAGGTTATGAAATTTGTTGTAATGCTTATCCTATTTTTCTAGAGGTTTCACATGTGGCATACCTGGCCAAATAGTTGGCTGCCCAAAACCCCCTTACATGTGCATTATAATTTACAACCAGTAGGATCACATTCTCCCCCACTAAAACTGTAGCTAGCCTTTTCTCCAAACTGCTTGAGTTGATGCTTTCGGAGTTTGAGAATTTCTTATCAACAACATATGGTTTGAGGATGCACATGGAGGTCTCCATTGCTATCAATTGTAAGCCATATAAAAGGAGGTGGGATTGGTAGATGTGTGCTCCATGAATTGAGAAATTAGTAACATGAAATGCACTGTTGAACTAAAGCTTGGGAACCTTATCAGAAGACCATGTGAACTTTGGATCTTTTTCTTATTGTAATTCAATCATGAAGTATGAACAGGCCCTCCTTGTTCGACAAACTGAGGTGTGTGTGTGTGCTTAATCCGCCACCATTGCGAGATGGAACTGCAGTCCATTGGTAATACTGCACGCTCTTTATGCATTCTCATGGTAGGCTTTGATTTTTGTGACAAAGCTCTCAAGACTGGCGATGTCGTACATCTTTGCTTCATTAGAGGGCACAAGAAAATTGTTGCATCAACACCCATGCCTCCTTAGGAGGGGTACTGTATTTGAATTCACCTAAATGGCATGTTGTTTCAGTACTCACTCTCCATTAAAAAAGAAACCAAAGTGGATTCCTCACCACATTGTGTCCTTCTATAGGGACGAACTCATGAAGCCCCTCGTCTTTGACTACATACACAAAAATCCAAAGTGGGATCCTCACCACATTGTGTCTTTATCTACGAACAAACTAACTTGTAAAGCCCCTCATCTTTGACCACACACACTTGTTCCTCAATAGTGCAATCATTAATCCCAATTTATGTATTGTCTTTCCATGCTTGCATTACACTTATGACATGGCTCTACAAAGGCTAGATTGAATGAGTGCACCATATTCTAGAGTTCCTTGTCCATCTCCATATGACCATTCACCTGGTGTGCAGCAACAAACTAACATGTGTGTTCAAATCCTAACTTTCTCTCATAGTTAATCAATTATATCCCTTTGTGAGGTCTTATAAAGATTTGCATAATCCCAACTCTCCTATACCACCTTGTACATGTCCTCAATTGTCTTGGCACATGCGTATGAGAAGTAATGCACATCATATTCCCTCCTACGTATATTGGTGTAGGAGGGTAAAATATCTTCAAAGATGCTTTATCTTCAATTAGTGCTTTCTTATATCTTCAATAATACTACAAAGGTATTGGATCTCTCTTTGTTGCTTTATAAATCATCTTATCTTTGGAATGATCCCGCTTTCTCTTGTTTGCAAACTTGTCCAACCCCATACTAAACCCACCCATTTGCAAAATTTGTTATGTTTTGATGGAAAAGGTACCTCTGGATATGGAGTTGGTTGGGCCACTGGATCATCTATACAACTACAATGCTTTCCCATAGATAGATAACTAGAAAGAGTAATTCTTGAAATATGGTTCATCTAGCCAATTTTGCTTGTTCAATAGGGGTTCAATAGTGTATGCAAAATTTTATCTAGATACTTCTAAGATCTCTTCTCAAACCCATGCTTACAACTATAAATAAATATCTAAAGAACTAGAACCTCTTCATTATCTACTAGTTTATATGATCTTCCTCCACGTCTATAGGTTTGGAACCAAGTCGTCATCATCATAGTAAAGACACATGAAATCTATTATGCATAGATAGACCAATTCAGTAGTAGTAGTAGCAACTTCAACTCCATATAGGAAAGAATCAAAATTTCTAAAAGACAACTTAGGAAACTTTTATCTTATTTTAAGTAAGCTGCTTTTTGTAATTCTTAAGTAGACCCAATCAATGACTTTACATGTAATATATTTTCTATGCTAATCTGCCTAGTGCTTATACCTAGCATGACACTTATCTTTTTCTTCATTAAACTTATAATTTAGAGTAATACTTGGTCACACTCAGTGTATATAGCGTTTACTATTTTAGATGTACGAAGTCGAGAAAGATCCAAACTCTTAATCAAATGTGACCTTGTAGGGCATGCAATCGACAGCTCATGAGATGGTATCATTTAGAGTTAGTTGCTAGTGTGGGAGATACACTTCCATATGATGTTAGTCATGGGCATAACACTTGAGCACATCTTATGCCAGCAAGCAATTATATTTGAGGGTAAAAGAAACTAAAGAGATTCATGATTGTTTCAAAATTAATGCCCTCCCAAATTGTCATGTGAACTTCTTGCTACATGGTTTGACACAATGGACTTAGATATTTCTACTAGGTATACAAATACTACAAAAATAATATAGTTATGTTTTGTGATGGCATTGCCTCTACTGCTTTGCTCAGCTTGTCCATAATTATAAGGCACTAGAGGCTGCTATGAGCTTCTATCTCTTCCTTGCTATTTGAAACCTCCATCATTGAGGTTCTCCACATAGCCACTTGATATGACCATGCAAATGTACTTTCACTCTAGCATTTGTAAATACCTCGTATACTCGTAAGAGCTAAAAAGAATCATGTTACTCTTGTAACAACATTTTTTAAAACTTTAGAAGGAGATAAAGAAGTCGGCCTTTGTAAAAGAGCCTACCCCCATAAGAATATGAACTTAATTTGAAGTTTGCATAGTTATGGAAGGAACAAACCACAATTTAGGAAAATACGGGTTTGCTTCTTTAACCTAGGGTTGGTTCATTTTAGTGAAATGCCTCCTTGCATCCAAAGAAAGAGGAAGCAACAGCATGTGTAAAATGTCAATTTTGGGATTCAAAGTCTCATGTGTGTGAACCCTTGTTTGTGTGTGTGTATGTGTGTGTGAACAACCCCTAAAAGAGTTAAGTTTGCTATACAAATGCCTAAGGATTAGCTGACCTAGAACCAAAACCCTAGCGAGGTTTTATAGATCCAACATCATCATATGTATCGCATGACCACGATGAATTGTGGTGACTCACCACCCACCCTAGGATATCAGTACCAAGATAAACATAATTTACAAGAAAATGTACATGTTAGAATGAAATTTTAGATGAATTGGTAATGTGTGCCCTTGATAGTGTGTCACACATATAGAGTAACATGATGCAATATCTCATGGTGCAATCGATCTAGATACATGTGGTGAATTTTTTTTGTGAGCTTTCTTCTGCGAGCTTTCAACAGTTGTGAGATTTTTCAATACTGTGAAAATATTGTTATCCTCAGTTGATGAAAATGTAGTACATTTCAAGCTATTATCTTTTGACCAAACACATTGAAATGTGAGGTGAATACTTCAAAAGTATCTTGTTGGATTTCATTGTAAAAAAAATAAGAGCATAGTTATCGTAACCACCTAAAAGGATCATCATTACAAGCATAGTTATTGTGCAATAACCCCAAAGGTAATGTTGCAATATAAGCATAGTTATCGTAATCAATAAAAACTTAATTATGCAATAGCATAGTTACTACAATCACCAAAAACTTAGTGTTATTATGATACAAACTTAGTGTCTATGTAATAGGGCAGAAGAGAAGCATTGAAGACATCTCTGAGTGTCTCTAATCCAGGAACCCAACATTGTGGGTCCTAAAATGAAGGCTTGTATTTATCGATTTTTGTGTGCAGTAATCCCAAATCCCAAATTTTTTTGTACTTTTGGTGTTCAATGATCATTGGAGGGAGAAAGCACGCCTCGCTTGTGTGTGTGTGTGTGAGAGAGAGAGAGAGAGAACGGGTGAGAGACTACACTAGACGGCTAGCCATGTGAAGACAAGGGACTGAGTTGGTCTTTTGGAGGAGCCAACGTGCTGTCAACACTCAGAGGCGGCAACCTGCACGAGTCAACAATGGAGTGTGTGCAAGGAGACATTCCGTGAGGAGGCGTTGACCGTTGAGGAGGGTGGGAGGCCCTCGTGTCTAAAAGGCACGGTGCATTTAAGAGGGGGTTCAAGTGGGATGACGGCTGGGGGGACCCGATTTTGGGCGGGGTCGATCCGAGCCATCGGATCCCTGAAAGTAAACTAGGGCCGCCCGATAGTAAACTGGGGTCCCGAAGTAAACTAGGGCTACGCCACATAACAAAAGAATATATTAATATGGGCCGGTTACACTAGCTAGCAGAAGTTATAGCCTAATGGTAGACTATGGCCTCCCTAACGGCACGTCGTGAGTTCAAATCCTTTCTTTTGCAATTTGAGACTTAGGCAAAAAAATTATAAGTCCAAACTCGGGAATTGGAGTAAACTAGGCAATTTGGCAAGCTTGACTTTACTGCGAGGTGGCCCTAGTTTACTTTGGGGCCCTAGATCTTTTATAAACTAGGGGAGGCGAAGCACGACATCTCAAAAAAAAACTTTGCTTGTGAAGTAAACTAGGATCCCTAGTTTACTTCATATGCCGAGTTTTTTTTTTGGCCCTAGTTTACTTTCGGGGATCCGACGGCCCGGATCGACCCCACCCAAAATCGAGCCCCCCAGCCGTCGATCCCACTTGAACCCCCTCTTAAATGCACCGTGCCTTTTAGACACGAGGGTGGGCAGCGGCAGGAGAAGGTGGTTGCTGCAGTTCCGAGGCAAGAAGAAGGTGGAGTGTCTTTCAGGGAGAAGAAGCGGCGATTTCAAACATGCGATGCTCGTCTCTTCCCCCCACTATACGCCAACGACCGCAGAGCTTGAGGCCACGGAAAGGTGGAGAACCGCATGGTAGTCCAAGGTTATAAGACTTGGATAGTACTCGCGTCTTCGACGGCAACAAAATCACACTTATATACGTATCCCTTTCCTACACTATAGACGCTTGCTCTCTCTCTGTCTTTCTACCACCCTCAAGTGGGGCAGATTGGCTAGTGTGAGGACCCTTATAAAGGCCATGATCCACCTTAGTTCAAATCCCACTGTTGGTCATATATGCCCTCGTGTTGCATTGTTGGTCATATATGTCCTCGTGTTGCATTCTACTGATGTTAACCTCTCTCTCTCTCTCTCTCTCTCTCCTCCGGAGTTCCCAACCTGCTCGCTCTCTCTCTCTCTCTCACACACACATACACACAGAGTACATACACCTTGCGCTCTAATCGTCTACCTCCCTTTAAATTAACCCCCTCTCTCTCTCTCTCACTTCTTGATTTTCTCTCTCTCTCTCTCTCTCTCAGTACACACACACACACACCAACAACAATTCCCTCCCTCTCTCTCTGTCTCTCTCTCTGTCTCTCTGTCTCTCTCTCTCTCTCCACATTGCTCTCTCTATCTATCTCTTATACACACTCATAGTTCTCTCTCTATCTATCTCTTGTACACACTCATAGTTCTCTCTCTCTCTCTCTCTCTCTCTCTCTCTCTCTCTCTCTCTCTCCCTCCCACCACACACACACACACACACACACATAGTTCTCTCTCTAGTAGCCCTTACATGAAAAAACCTCTCTCTAAGCTCGATGTGAAGCGAGGCTTGTCTCCTACTCTAAGTGGATAGTAATAACATTGCCCTTGATGAGGAGTCATCCCCCTTAGTCAGCTCCCGTTTTGCCTCCTAGCAAGAAGAGAACACAATGAAATCGGGCAACACCTTTTGCTATTCATGCCTCTCCTTAAATACATAAAAAATCTCTCTCACATATGATAGGGCTAACCTCTCTCTCTCTCTCTCTCTCTCTCTCTCTCCCCCTACCCTTACAAAACAAACATCTTTTTAGTCACATCTCTCAATTCCCTTAGATAAGAAAACACACCCCCTATAAAGAAGGAACAAATTGAACAAATACACACATGGACCTTACATTCAACTCTCTCTCTCTCTCTCTCTCTCTCTCTCTCTCTCTCTCTATGCAGCCATAGGCTTTCAAGATGCAAGCCAAGGTCACTGCATTCCATGTGCTACACCAATTTGAAATAGTTCAATGCTTGCTCACCTTCTTGGCCTTGTTGGACATATCCTGCAATTAGTGCGTTCCAAGAGATATCACCCCAAACAGAATGCTCAAGCATTGCACTTGGCATACATATACATTGGAGCATCGCACCTCCATAAATTAATGTGAAAACATCACGGAGCACAATAATGTTCCCCATCATCCACTTTTCACCCTTAAGCTCAAACAATATGCATATACTGACTGAATTCTAATATCATTACATCTCCTCATCCTTACGCTCAACAATGATAGATTAGCATGATATACTCCTTCATGAATCATCATGTAATACTTCATAAATCAATGTAAAGGCACATATAATCAGCACAAAACATCCTCAATCTCAACCACCCTAAACCACCATATGGATATAAAGTTCACCCCTTATAAAGGCTGGTCCAACCCCCTCTCCGTCTGTACACAATGGCACGGGGTGGGCTGCTGCAACGCCTAGCAATCACGTGTTACCGCCCTCGTCCTATCTAACATGAGCTTGTCCAGTCCCATCCTGCCTCCCCTCATCGCCATGTCCACCCTTACCACCCTCGGCCTCCTGCCACCTCCTCCTTCATGCCCTCTCGCTCTCCAACACCTCCACCTCCCGTTTACACCTGTGATCTCCCACGATCCACTACCTGTTGTTCCCGTCGACATTGATTTATCCCTAATTAGTTCTGTGGTGTTGTTTTCCTAAGTGGTAACGCTCTGCCCTATGCAAGAACCCTGTCACCTCTGACTTCTACTCCACCTCCAACTCTTGGCTTCACACCGCCTCCTCCTTCACGCCTTCCCACCCTCCCTCTCTCCAACACCTCCACCTCTCATTGACACCTATGACCATCCACTACGTGCAAGACCCAGTAGGTGCATAATCGAGAAACCCATAGTGAGCATATGGCGCAAAAGCTGGCGAGAGAAAAGCAAAGCGTAGAAGACACAATGAAAACAAAAGAGCTACATGAAGCACTGCCTCTTCCGAGATTAGTTTGTTTAAGAAAGCACAGGTGGTGTCACTCATATTCTAGCTTGATAGCATTGATGGAGATGGGGAAACTAGTCTGACATCTTGAGATGCTAAAGCTATCATCATATTCTATTCCAAGCTCTTCTTCTCCCCCATCTTCATGCCCATATGGGGCACATTGAAGAAAGAGCCTGCATACTCAGAAACATTTGATCCTACACTCTCATCTTCATCAGGCAGATTTATGTACACATCAAACTTCACCTTCGCGTCTGTGGGTACCTCCACCCCTTCAAGCACTTAAATCTCCTCCACCCCTTCAAGCACTTAAATCTCCTCCTCATATGTTCATCAGCTTTCACCTTCTTGGGCCTCTTCACTAATGCGTTTCATTAGGGAAAATTTGGACTCACTTTTGGGCCTTTTAAGCTCTTTGAGATTCTAGAGAATATTCCATAAGGACCAATGAGAGTGAGACTTCCGTTTTACGAAACTTTTAAGGTTACTGTTTAGTGAGGAGGCCATAACTTGAGCATAAAAACTCCAAATTTGTCGAAGGTTGGTGCGTTAGAATCCTCTCATCAAGATCTTTCCAATGATGTGTTACATTATATAGTTTTGAGGTACTATGGATAGAGTTATCCACGATCCCCTTTTCGTAATAAAATGATGACTTGGCATTTCTTAGAGGGCCCAAAGATGAGTCTATATTTTCCCTAATGAGCGCCTTCTCCAGCTTCTTCAACTCCCTCTCCTTGAACTCCTTCAAGCCTTCCTTGATCTTCTCCTTGATCCCAGCCATCGTCGGTGCTGTAGACACTCCATATCTAGTACTACTGTTTGCTACTCTTTGATTTCTTAGGCTTTGAATTCAACCATAGATTAGAAACATCTTCATACTTGTAACCCAACTTAGTGGTTTCTAATGCATTACGAATCATCACCTGCACCAGCCTTGCATTCTTATCACCTGCACCAGCCTTGCATTCTTATCATAGAAGAGAAACGTGGCATCCAGCCAGTCTGGATCAGTGATATCTTTCCTCCTCCCACCTAGGCTCTTCCACACCTCCCACAGCCTATCAAGGTTGGAGTGGTGGGCAAAGAAGATGGGAGGTGTGTCATCCGACAGCACCATCTCTGACGCCATCCAACAGCTCGCCAACCTCGCCAGCCTTAACATCACCAACAACTTCAGCAATGAGCTTCCCCTCTCCTTCACCAACCTCACCTGCCTTCAATTCGTCGACATCAGCCCACAATTCCTTTAATGGAACAATCCTGCCGGGCAGCTATAGGGGTATTGCTAAGCATTTTTCTCATCGTGCTGAGGGACACTTGTTGGGTTAATCGTTGAGAATGTATGTTTTGATAATCAATTCTTAAAGCAAACACATGGAATGAATGTAAGAGGAAGTGTTGAAAAATAATCAAACCCTTCCTAGGAGACATGTGGTAACTGCTTTGGTAATCCCATAGCGAGTCATGCCATGGGCGGTTAGGTGGTCGAGTTCGGAGACCTCGATACATTTTCACTTGGTACTAGAGAGCAAATGTTGTACGTGTGTGACTATATGCTTGTCCGCATGGCCGTTGGAATGAAGCTTGCTACTGTGGAGTCCAAGTCGGATCTGAGGAAGCTCAGATATTTCTTGGGCATTGAGGTGAAGGATTCTGGGGAAGCTCAGATATTTCTTGGGCATTGAGGTGATTAGGTCACCATATGGTATTGGATTATACAAAGATAGTATGGCTTGGACATGTTGTCCAAATATGGTATGACATGCTGAGTGCCATTGGATCAGAATGGCAAGTTGAGTGCAGATTCAAGAGAGATTTTAGAGAATCCTACTATGTATAGGCGCATAGTAGGAAGCTTGATCTACATGATGATCACCAGGCCAGATTTGAGCTATGCTGTTGGGTTGGTGAGTCAGTTTATGCAGGTTCCTCGGAAGCCGTATTTGGATGCATTGAGACGCATAATGAGGTATGTGAGGTCTACTTTGCATGGTGGACTATTTTATGAAACTGGGACAGAGATATGTGTACATGGGTACACAGATGCTGGGCTGGTGGTATCTCAGATAGCAGATCTACTAGTGGCTTCATGTTTTCTTTGGGGAGTGCTGCTGTGACTTGGAGCAGCAAGAAGCAGCCTACGGTTGCTCTATCCAATACAGAGGCCGAGTACAGAGGTGCTACTATTGTAGCATATGAGGTAGCTTGGTTAAGAAAGCTACTTGCAGATTTGGGTCTATCAGTGGATAGACAAGTTGTCATTTTGTGTGACAACATTAGCAGTATACAGTTGGCCAAGAACCCAGTTTTTCATGCTCACACCACGAAGCATAGAGGTCCACCACCATTTTGTCGTCAGAGAGAAGGTTTTGGCGGGAGATGACCTTGTTTATGTCAGCACACAGGATCAGGTCGCTGACATCTTCACCAAAGCATTGGGTACAGAAAAGCTCCGTAGATTCAGAGCTTCGCTTGGTGTACATGAGATGGAGTTGAGCTTGAGGGGGAGTGTTGAGATATCGAGCTCATCTAGTGAGGCGGTCGACACTAATGACTCACCTGGGGGATAGGCCCCACACTTACACCACTGGCATGGTTGGTGAGATCATGGGTGATATGCGGCCACCAGTGGGATGCAGGCTGTGTAACAGCCATTCTAGAGACTGGCATAGTTATAGCGCTAGCTCATTTAGTTGGGTTCACACTATAGAGAACCCTAGTATGTATTTGGTTGAGTACCTTTTCATATTGTGTGTACTCTTATATTTGTATATGGAGTGTTGAGTGTTGTGTGAAGAAGAAGAAGATTTTTAGCCTCTCACCTTGTGTGTTGAGTATTGAGTGTTGTGTAAGAAGAAGAAGATTTTTAGCCTCTCACCTTGTGTGTTCTCTTTTAGGGTTTTGTGAGTGTGTGTGTGTGCTTGCAAGAGCTCAAGCTCTCTTCTCCCTTACCTCTTTTCATGGTATCAAAGCTTGGTTCATGCTAAGGGCTGAGCTGCAAGCAAGAGAAGCACAGGAAGTGGTACGAGGGCAAGAGCTTCATCTACTCTTCCCTATTTGTGTTGGCGCGACTACACCCTTGTCGGGAGCTCTACAGGAGGCACTGGCAAATGATCTTTGATTGAGGAGCTTTCTTCGTGGGAGTAAAGCTATAGGGTAACTACACTGTCCTATCGGACGATAATTTTTTGGGCAAAAAAGCGTTTCGGGCACGTTAGGACCTCTATTTTTCAAAAAGCAGGCGATTTCGAGCACTGCGGGTATAAGTCATCGATTCTCTATAGAACTCTGTTTTAAGAACTGCAGGAAGACAGATTGGTTGTGCAGACATTGTGTGTGCTGCAAGGAGGTAAAACAGTTGCCATTGGGTGTATGTATGCACATTGAGGTCACTGGTTGTGACATTTGAGTGTAGTACAATACCGCTGTGCAGAAAATACAGCAGTTTGTGCAGGACAAACCAGAGTGATGTTTCTGGTAAATTTGTGTGTCTGGCAAGATGTCAAATGATGGCATAAACCAGATTGTTGCTGAGAAGCTTCACAAGAACAACTTCCATGCTTGGAGGTTCAGGTTGACAAATTTCTTGATGGGAAAGGGTTACTGGGACTATATAGAAGGTGAGTAGCATGAAGAGGCGCCGGAGATACTGGAGATCAATCCGACTACTGCAGATGTGAAAGAGTTCAAGGATTGGAACCAAGGAGCCAAAAAAGTTATTTATTCAGTATACAGGAATTGGGTACATACAGGATACTAAGTCCCCCAGGGAGGCGTGGAACACCTTGGTAAAACTCTATGAAATGAATACCAAGGCATGAAAGATACAATTGAAGAATGAACTTCATACTGTGGAGAAAAAGAGTATGTTTGTGAATGACTATGCATTGAAGATCAAGGGTATTGTGGAATCCCTTGCATCTATTAGTGTTTCAGTAGATGATGATGATAAGGTGGAAGTCTGTCTACGTGGTCTTGGACCTCAATACAAGGCGTTCAAGATGTCTATTCAGACTCGGGAAAACATTCCCAAATTCACAGATTTGGTGTATATGTTGATTATAGAAGAGAAGAGCTTGGGTGAAGACCAACAGTCTTCACAAAACAAAAATAGTTCATAGCAATAGGCCTTCTACACATGTTCAGGAAGAGCATGAGGTAGAGGAGAGGCCGTGGACGCGGCCAAGGAGGTGGCCAAATAAGTAATCAGAATTATGGCTAGTAGTAGCAACAACAACAGTCCCAGAATTCACAACAACAACACGCAGGTGGAAGAGGCCAATTCAGAGGCAGGGGGAGTCAAAGAGATCATGGAAATTGACAAAGGTAGTATAATGATACACGTGGATGCTTTTATTGTGGTAAGCCTAGACATGTGCAGGCAAATGTTATAAGAAGCAGGCTGACATGCAAAATGGGAAATTGCAGCAAAACAACTATGATCCTCGAGCAGAAACAATGAGGATAATGAAAGTTTATTTGTTATGTAGCATGTCGTTAATGCCATGTCTGAAAATGTTGAAAGCAGCACATAAAGGTGATGTATGGTACGTTGATTCAGGTGCTTCAAATCACATGACACATCATGGGGAGTGATTCAAGGAGATGAAAAACCTTGAAAGTCCAGGTTTTGTGGAAACAGGGGATGACAGTGCTCATCCAATTGCCCATGTTGGAGATGTGCCATTGTCCAGGTTTTGTGGAAACAGGGGATGCCAGTGCTTATCCAATTGCCCATGTTGGAGATGTGCCATTGTCTATGTAGGATGGCAAAGTGAAGTACCTTGCAGAAGATGTACTTCATGTTCCGAACATAACAAAGAATTTGGTTTCAGTTGGCCAGATGATTGAGCAGGGTTTGTAGGTTGTTATGTTGAAGACTTTTAAGACAAGTGCAGGTTGGTTACAAAAGGCAACAGAATGGGCAGAATGTTTACATTGAATGTTAACATGCCTGAAGTGAGTGCTGCGATGTTTGCAAATGGTTCAAGAATTATTACAGACACAGACATTTGGCATAAAAGAATTGGACATGTGAATGTGCAGAGAATGAAGTCTATGCAGACTAAAGGAATTGTGACAAGGCTGCCAAAGTTTAAAGTTAAAGGTATTCAGCAAATATGTGAAGCCTGCCAATTTGGAAAGCAAACAAAGCATGTATTTCCACGTGACAAAAATGTGAGGAGAAATGCACTAGATGTTGTGCATTCAGATGTATGGGGTCCTACCGAAGACCATGTCTATGGGAGGCTGTAGGTATTATGTGACATTTATTGATGACCACACAAGGAAAGTGTGGGTATACTTCATGAAAGAGAAGGGTGAGGTGTTCATCACTCATTTTCAGAGTTATGGTTGAAAAACAAACAGGGAAATATGTAAAGTGCCTAAGGTCAGATGGAAGGGGAGAGTACTTCTCCAATGAGTTCTCTAAATTTTTGAAGAAGAATGGTATTCGGAGACAGTTTACATGCAGATACACTCCGCAGCAAAATAGAGTTACTGAGCGGAAAAACAAGCACATTGGTGAGATTGCGCGAGCATTGATGGGAGAGAAGAATATGCCGCATAGCTATTGGGTTGAGGCTGTTTCTATAGCAGTTTACATCATGAACAGGACTCCAATTGCACCCATACATGATGTAACTCCAGAGGAGAGGTTTACTGGCAGAAAACCTGATTTGTCTCATGTGAAAGTCTTTGGATGCATTGCATATGTGCATGTGCTAGATGAGCTGAGAACTAAGCTGGATCCAAAAGCTGAAAAATGTGTGTTTATGGGTATTCCCTTGAGAAAAAGGGATACAGGTGCTATAACCTTGCTACACGTGAGTTGAGGGTAAGCAGGGATATTGTTTTTTATGAGATGAGCAGCTGGTATGCTGTTGAAAAAGAAGATGTTGGGGCTGATGTGAGTGGAAATGTGGTTGCACAAAATGTGGTATGTTGTTGAAAAAGAAGATGTTAGGGCTGATGTGAGTGGAAATGTTGGGTCTGATGTGAGTGGAAATGTGGTTACACAGAATGCAAGTCAACAATCACAGTCTTTGAGTGGAGCAAGAGAGTCCTCATCTAGTGGTACAATTGATAGACCATGGAGTGGCAGGCTGTGTCATAATACCAGTCCTGCAAATGTGATTAGTACATCACATAAAGGCAACGAGAAAGTGATTGAGCCCCTTAGTATGCCTGACATTTCTGCAGGGCATTCTCATGTTGATGGGCTCAGAGATGAGCCTTGATGAGGATCTTGGGATACCAGCTACTATGAGAACACCTGGTGTAAAGAAGGCTATGGAAGCCATGAATGCAAAGTTGCAAAGATGTGGGAGAGTGAGGAATCCTATGCAGAGGTTTACCTATGATGGTTATGTGGCACATCACTATGCATACATGGCAAAAGTTGTGCAGGTTGTAGAGCCCACATGCATTGATGAGGCTATTGGAAATGTGTGCTGGGAGAAAGCTATGGATGAGGAGATGGATGCACTATATGGAAATGAGACTTGGGATTTAGTGCAATTGCCTGAAAGCAAGAAAGCCATTAGATGCAAGTGAATATACAAAGTAAAACATAACAATGATGGAAGCATAAGCAAGTACAAGGCTAGATTGGTAGGATATGCGCAGACATATGGCATTGATTATGAGGAAACTTTCAGCCTAGTTGCCAAGATGGCAATAGTGAGAGTTGTGATAGCAGTGGCTACGTCAAAGCAATGGTCTTTACATCAGATGGATGTAAAGAATGCATCCTTGCATGGAGATTTGCAGGAAGAGGTGTATATGTTGCAGCCACCTGGTTATGAGGATGTGAGTCGCCCGGAGCATGTTTGCAGGTTGAAGAAAGCCTTGTATGGCTTAAAACAAGCACCAAGAGCATGGTCTAACAAGATTTCTAAATATCTTGTCACTATTGGCTTTCATGTAGCCAATGCAGATTTCTTGCTATATGTGAGACACAGTGATAGAGGGGTTGTGCTTGTTGTCATCTATGTAGATGACCTAATCATTATAGGGGACCATGATGTCGAGATCTTTGATGTAAAGATCTTGCTTAGACAGAAGTTTGAGATGAAGGATTTGGGGGAGCTCATATATTTCTTGGGCATTGAGGTGAAGGATCTGGGGGAGCTTAGATATTTCTTGGGCATTGAGGTGATTAGGTCACCACATGGTATTGGATTACTACAGAGATAGTATGGCTTGGACATGTTGTCCAAATATGGTATTGGATTACTACAGAGATAGTATGGCTTGGACATGTTGTCCAAATATGAAATGACATGCTGTAAGCCTATCTTAGTGCCATTGGATCAAAATGGCAAGTTGAGTGCAGATTCAAGAGAGATTTTGGAGAATCCTACTATGTATAGGCGCATAGTAGGAAGCTTGATCTACATGATGATCTCCAGGCTAGATTTGAGCTATGTTGTTGGGTTGGTGAGTCAGTTTATGCAGGTTCCTCAGAAGCCGTATTTGGATGCATTGAGACGCATACTGAGGTATGTGAGGTCTACTTTGCATGGTGGACTATTTTATGAAACTGGGACAGAGATATGTGTACATGGGTACACAGATGCTGGGCTGGTGGTATCTCAGATAGCAGATCTACTAGTGGCTTCATGTTTTCTTTGGGGAGTGCTGCTGTGACTTGGAGCAGCAAGAAGCAGCCTACGGTTGCTCTATCCAGTACAGAGGCCGAGTACAGAGGTGCTACTATGGTAGCATGTGAGGTGGTTGAGAAAGCTACTTGCAGATTTGGGTCTATCAGTGGATAGACAAGTTGTCATTTTGTGTGACAACATTAGCAGTATACAGTTGGCCAAGAACCCAGTTTTTCATGCTCACACCACGAAGCATATAGAGGTCCACTACCATTTTGTCAGAGAGAAGGTTTTGGTAGGAGATGTTGACCTTTTTTATGTCAGCACACAGGATCAGGTCACTGACATCTTCACCAAAGCATTGGGTATAGAGAAGCTCCGTAGATTCAGAGCTTCTCTTGGTGTACATGAGATGGAGTTGAGCTCGAGGGGGAGTGTTGAGATATTGAGCTCATCTAGTGAGGCAGTGGACACTAATGACCCGCTTGGGGGATAGGCCCCACACTTACACCACTGGCATGGTTGGTGAGATCATGGGTGATATGCGGCCACCAGTGGGATGCAAGCTATGTAACAGCCATTCTAGAGACTGGCATAGTTATAGCGCCAGCTCATTTAGTTGGGTTCACACTATAGAGAACCCTAGTATGTATTTGGTTGAGTACCTTTTCATATTGTATGTACTCTTATCTTTGTATATGGAATGTTGAGTGTTGTGTGAAGAAGAAGAAGATTTTCAGCCTCTCATCTTATGTGTTCTCTTTTAGGGTTTTGTGAGTGTGTGTGTGCTTTGCAAGAGCTCAAGCTCTCTTCTCCCCTGCATCTTTTCAAAACTAACTTGTAAAGTCCCTCATCTTTGACCACACACACTTGTTCCTTAATAGTGCATCCATTAATCCCAATTTATGTATTGTCTTTCCATGCTTGCATTACACTTATGACATGGCTCTACAAAGGCTAGATTGAATGAGTGCACCATATTCTAGAGTTCCTTGTCCATCTCCATATGACCGTTCACCTAGTGTGCAGCAACAAACTAACATGTGTGTTCAAATCCTTTCTCTCATAGTTAATCAATTATATCCCTTTGTGAGGTCTTATAAAGATTTTCATAATCCCAACTCTCCTATACCACCTTGTACATGTCCTCAATTGTCTTGGCACATGCGTATGAGAAGTAATGCACATCATATTCTCTCCTACTTATATTGGTGTAGGAGGGTAAAATATCTTCAAAGATGCTTTATCTTCAATTAGTGCTTTCTTAGATCTTCAATAATACTACAAAGGTATTGGACCTCTCTTTGTTGCTTTATAAATCATCTTATCTTTGGAATGATCCCGCTTTCTCTTGTTTGCAAACTTGTCCAACCCCATACTAAACCCACCCATTTGCAAAATTTGTTATGTTTTGGTGGAAAAGGTACCTCCGGATATGGAGTTGGTTGGGCCATTGGATCATCTATACAACTGCAATGCTTTTCCATAGATAGATAACTAGAAAGAGTAATTCTTGAAATATGGTTAATCTAGCCAATTTTGCTCATTCAATAGGGGTTCAATAGTGTATGCAAAATTTTATCTAGATACTTATAAGATCTCTTTTCAAACCCATGCTTACAACTATAAATAAATATCTAAAGAACTAGAACCTCTTCATTATCTACTAATTTATAAATATCTAAAGAACTAGAACCTCTTCATTATCTACTAATTTATAAGATCTTCCTCCACATCTATAGGTTTGGAACCCATCATCATATAGTAAAGACACATGAAATCTATTATGCGTAGATAGACCGATTCGGTAGTAGTAGCAACTTCAACTCCATATAGGAAAGAATCAAAATTTCTAAAAGACAACTTAGAAAACTTTTATCTTATTTTAAGTAAGCTGCTTTTTGTAATTCTTAAGTAGACCCAGTCAATGACTTTACATGTATTTTCTATGCTAATCTGCCTAGTGCTTAAGTAGACCCAGTCAATGACTTTACATGTAATATATTTTCTATGCTAATCTGCCTAGTGCTTATACCTAGCATGACACTTATCTTTTTCTTCATTGAATCTTATAATTTAGAGTAATACTTGGTCACACTCAGTGTATATAGCATCAACTATTTTAGATGTACGAAGTGGAGAAAGATCCAAACTCTTAATCAAATGCGACCTTGTAGGGCATGCAATCGACAGTTCATGAGATGGTATCATTTAGAGTTAGTTGCTAGTGGGAGATACACTTCCATATGATGTTAGTCATGGGCATAACACTTGAGCACATCTTATGCTAGCAAGCAATTATATTTGAGGGTAAAAGAAACTAAAGAGACTCATGATTGTTTCAAAATTAATACCCTCCCAAATTGTCATGTGAACTTCTTGCTACATGGTTTGACACAATGGACTTAGATATTTCTACTAGGGATACAAATACTACAAAAATAATATAGTTATGTCATGATGTAGACACAATAGCTGACACCAGACAAGGTATATGATGAAGAATATAGAGCGCGAACAAAAAGGATGACCTCGAAAAATCAATTTTCAATCTCTAGATGAGGGCCTAGCTTCAAACAGGGCATGGCTTCACAACAATTGGGGGAGGCACATGAGAGAGGCCGTCTATTATCAAAGAGAGAGTCCATCAAACTTGGTGGGTGATCAGAAGAACCCCAATTAAGCCTACACAGATGCTGATTGGGCTGGTAGTATCTCAAATAGAGTATCTACTAATGGCTTTATGTTTTCCTTGGGGAGTGCTGCTGTGACTTGGAGCAGCAAGAAGTAGCCTACGGTTGCTCTATCCAGTACAGAGGCAGAGTACAAAGGAGCTGCTATGGCAGCATGTGAGGTAGCTTGGTTGAGAAAGCTACTTGTAGCCTTTTGGGTCTATTAGTGGATAGACAAGTTGTCATTTTCTGTGACAACATTAGCACTATACAATTGGCCAGGAACCCAATTTTTCATGCCCACACGAAGCATATAGAGGTCCACTACCATTTTGTCAAAGAGAAGGTCTTGGCAAGAGATGTTGACCTTGTTTATGTCAGCACACAGGATCAGGTAGCTGACATCTTCACCAAAGCATTGGGTACAGAGAAGCTCCGCAAATTCAGGGCTTCGCTTGGTGTACATGAGATGGAGTTGAGCTCGAGGGGGAGTGTTGAGATATTGAGCTCATCTAGTGAGGCGGTGGACACTGATGACCCGCCTAGGCGATAGGCCCCACACTTACACCACTGGCATGGTTGGTGAGATCATGGGTGATATGCGGCCAGTGGGATGACAGGCTGTGTGACAGCCATTCTAGAGACTGGCATAGTTATAGCGCCAGCTCATTTAGTTGGGTTCACACTATAGAGAACCCTATTATGTATTTGGTTGAAGAGGATAGGTGTATTGCCGAAGAGATAGGAGCAGGTGATGAAGTAGGCCTGGCCGGCTACAGAGTTCTTACACTTGTGTGTTGGGAGACTTGCGAGAGGCACGTTCAACACTAGGACGTGGAGAGATATATCCCACACATTGTGCGCAACACCTAGCAGTCCCGCATTATCATACTCCTCATCCTCTCCAATGCTGACTTTTTCTCCACCTCCAGCTCTCGGCCTCCTGCCACTCCTCCTTCATGCCCTCTCGCACTCCAACACCTCCACCTCCAGTTTACACTTGTGATCTCCCATGATCCACTACCTGTTGTTCCCGTCGACATTGATTTATCCCTAATTAGTTCTGTGGTGTTGTTTTCCTAAGTGGTAACGCTCTACCCTATGCAAGAACCCTGTCACCTCTGACTTCTACTCCACCTCCAACTCCCTTCACGCCTTCCCACCCTCCCTCTCTCCAACACCTCCACCTCTCATTACGTGCAAGACCCAATAGGTGCATAATCGAGAAACCCATAGTGAGCATGGCGCAAAAGCTGGCGAGAGAAAAGCAAAGCGTAGAAGACACAATGAAAACAAAAGAGCTACATGAAGCACTGCCTCTTCCGAGACTAGTTTGTTTAAGAAAGCATAGGTGGTGTCACTCATATTCTAGCTTGATAGCATTGATGGAGACTCTGTCCCAGTTTCATAAAACAGTCCACAATGCAAAGTAGACCTCACATACCTCAGTATGCGTCTCAATGCATCCAAATGCGGCTTCCGAGGAACCTGCATAAACAGACTCACAACCCAACAACATAGCCCAAATCTGGCTTGGTGATCGTCATGTAGATCAAGCTTCCTACTATGCGCCTATACATAGTAGGATCCTCCAAAATCTCTTCTGAATCTGCACCACTCAACTTGCCATTCTGATCCAATGGCACTGAGATAGGCTTACAGCCTGTCATACCATACTTGGATAACATGTCCAAGCCATACTGTCTCTGCAGTAATCCAATACCATGTGGTAACCTAATTACCTCAATGCCCAAGAAATATCTGAGCTCCCCTAGATCCTTCATCTCAAACTTCTGTCTAAGCAAGATCTTTACATCAAAGATCTCTGCATCATGGTCCCCCGTAATGATCAAGTCATCTACATAGATGACAACAAGTACAACCCCTCTATCACCATGTCTCACATATAGCGAGAAATTTGCATTGAAATCCAATAGTGACAAGATATTCAGAAATCTTGTCAGACCATGCTCTTGGTGCTTGTTTTAAGCTATACAAGGCTTTCTTCAACCTGCAAACATGCTCGGGGTGACTCACATCCTCATAACCAGGTGGCTGCAACATATACACTTCTTCCTGCAAATCCCCATGCAAGAATGCATTCTTTACATCCATTTGATGTAAAGACCATTTCTTTGACGCAGCCACTGCTATCACAACTCTCACTATTGACATCTTGGCAACTGGGCTGAAAGTTTCCTCATAATCAATGCCATATGTTTGTGCATATCCTTTGGCTATCAATCTAGCCTTGTACCTGCTCTTATGCTTCCATCACTATTATGTTTTACTTTGTACACCCCACTTGCATCCAATGGCTTTCCTGCCTTCAGGCAATTGAACTAAATCCCAAGTCTCATTTCCATATAGTGCATCCATCTCCTCATCCATAGCTTTCTCCCAACACACATTTCCAATAGCCTCATTAATGCATGTGGGCTCTATAAGCTGTACAACTTTTGCCATGTATGCATAGTGATGTGCCACATAACCATCATAGGTAAACCTCTACACAGGGTTCTTTACTCTCCCAAATCTTCGCAACTTTGCATTCATGGCTTCCATAGCCTTCTTTACACCAGGTGTTCTCATAGCTGGGATCCCAAGCTCCTCATCAAGGCTCATCTCTGAGAGCCACTAGACTCTCCAACATGTGAATGTGAAAGTGTATGTATGAATGTGGAAGTGTATGTATGGATGTGAATGTGGATGTGGATGTATGGATGTGTATGTATGAATGCGGATATGGGATTGGATGTATGATGTGGATGTACGAACATGGATGTGTATGTAGAATAATGAATGTGAATGTGTATGTGAAATAATGTGTCGTCGATATGAGTGAATGGATGAGAATGAGTACACATATGAATGGAATGTGGAATAAGTAATGTGGACTGAGGAGGGATAATGTGGAAAGACGAGAGTTCGATATAGAAACTGTATTTTGTGTCCTGTTTGTAAATGACTGTTTTATGTCAAGAATGCTGGGGAAGCATTTTGACCGTCTTGTGGATTAAGGTCATGGAGACCTAACTGATAAAGTTGCAACTGCGTGGCGGAGAGGCAATGGAGGACGTCTCGCGTAGCAAGGTCGACCGAGGTCTTGATGACCAGCCTCGGTTCGATTTAAATGGTGAGCTTCCGGTACGATGGATGAGGGACCAAGGAAGCGGCCTATGAGTGAAGCGCTAGGTCACCTGCGACGAAGGATCCTAGAGGGTGCTGACCATACGATGCTCGGGCTCTGGGTCACCGAAGATACCCACACGTGCGTCGTGGAAGATATTGGAACAAGGAGTAAGAGTTGTTTTCTGAAACTGGGCATGGATCTGGTTGATTGACCTTGCTGGTCCTCAACGGATGAGTCGATGGCTCTCTTATATGGATCTGTTGAGATTGATCTTGCTAATCTTCAACGAGGATTCCATCTTGATTTTTATATGTGAAAATTATTGCCGGGTACTATGAGCTAGGAACTATTGAAAAGGCCCCTGAGTGAACAGGTGGTGAGCGTTCTGGTTGCCAATGATGCCATAAGTACACCGATGAATGAATGATTGGAAATATGGATTCAACCAAAGATCTAGAGGATTGTCATCAGTGACATAATGGTTTCATTAAAGGATTGTTTTAAAATTAGATGATGCTGAGAAAAAGGCAATTTCATATTGGGTGTGTAAGTGGTGTGACTAGTTTTATGTTTACATGAACTTCCGGCTAGGGGGCCTAGGAACTCTTTTCCCTGGTACCCGGGACAAAATCTAACCAAAAATCTAAATTTGGATCCCATCACTACAGTGGTTGGGCGATTGGCTAGCCCATGGAACTGGATGGGGTTAGGCTGGACTGATGGATCCGTAAATCAAGACTCAATTTCTGTTATTACGATAGATAAAGTAAATCCCAGATAGTAATTGTTCTATGGATAGGAATCAACGGCTATGCCTCTTGATGGGAGAAAAAGCGTTGATCCCAATGATCCAAGTGCAAGTTTCTTCCTTGATCTGACCGAGTATCTTTATAGGTGCAGTCGGATGAGCTTAATCAGTAATGGTCTTGATTACATTAGAGTAAAAAGTTATCCTGGTGGAATCGCCCGTGCTTTCCGGGCAAGAGATGTTTTTCCGAGTTCGGGTTGGAAGAATCGAGGAATTAGTCACTTGTCCGGATATCCGTGGGTGAGGCCCCGAGTGTGGGACCCTGCCCCGCGCAAGATGTGCTACTTCCACTGCTAGCACTCCGAATCCGTTGCGCGGTGGGGACAGGGATCTCATAGAAAATCTCTTTGAAAGTCCCGCATATCCAAGCCAAGCACTGGAGCCTGAACCGGGGGAACAAAGTTCTTTGATGTTGCTAGGCAGCTACAAACCTAGGACTCCAGGCCCCTTAGGTCAATGGCAGCAAAGGAAAGTAGAAGCCAAACTAATGGGCCCCTATTATGAGTGTGCGGAGAACCCCATTGGGCTCGTGATTGTCCACATCGCCCAAGGCAAGCAGCTCGATCCAATACAACAGTACCACAGTTTCCACCAATTGAAAGATATTGTCTAGGGTGTTGTGTAGAACACTTTCCAAAGGATTGTTTGCTGAAACCACATGAGGAAGGCACCTCTCAACCAAAGGTCTCACTCAACTTTGTAGAGGTAGTTCCATCGCCACCTTCATCAGAGAATGAGGATGTTGTGCCACTTAGAGTCATGACTAGATCACAGACACAAAATGCCGAAATGCAGACTGATGAGACACCTCAAACTTGGGATGCAAAGGCAAATCTAGTGGACAAGACCCTACATTCCAATAGAAAAAGGACCACTAGGAGGAAAAAGAACCGCAACAAGCAAACTAAGAGTGCATCCACTAGTTCTCAAGAAGTCTCTAAACAAAACATGAAGGATCAAGTGCATGAGGAGCATCAACCTCAACCTGGGCCTAGTGCTAAACAAGATGAGGCTAGTACAACCGAGGATAGTTCTGGGGGTTCTATTTTTGTGGATAAGGTGAACGAGACTCTAGATGCCATCATTGATGCTCATAGAAGTCGCATTGCAGCTTTATCTGAGCTACCCAAGAAGCTTCAAGAATACCCAAACCCTCGTGAGAAGAAGATCAATCTAGCTGTACATCAGCAACTCATTAGGGAAGCTCAATCAATACTTGAGGGCCCACCTCCACCTATCCCTCGGGGCCCAACCTCTCTTAAGCCAACATTACAAACCATACCAGAAGTGTCATCAAGCTGGGAAATGAAAAGTGAGCTGATCTCTCATAGCGAGAAGTCTGCACCAATTGACACCCCATTGAAAGAAGGCATTCTGCCACCACCTAGTCTTGCCTTCCCATGCAATGATGAAGTTATTGATGCTAACGCGGACATGGCAAATGAGATGTGGGCAGCAGTTCATGAGAAAGTTAATGAGAATATGTCCTCTATTATTTCACCTCCATTCTCTGAAGTGGATTTTACCAGGGGCACAGAAAACAACTTTAGACGCCCAAGCATCCAGGAGAAAGTTCAAACAATTGTTTCTCCTAGAAGTAAGCATACAATGAAAACCTTACCATCTTATTTGGGAGAATATGAGAACTGTTCTCAAACCTTGAGGATACCCTCCATGCATAGAAGGTTGACAAAGGAGATGGATATGGGTATCGTGCAAGCTATTTTGTCAGCACCAGTGGCTTGTACCATACCTTTGCTTGATTTGATAAAGCTTCGACCAGAGTTGTGGAATGATATTGCCACGTTTGTCAAAGCAGGTATTGCTACAAAAGGGTCACCATCATTGTACTATACACCTCAAGACAAAGCATGTTATGCCAGTTCCTATCAACAAAGAAGGAAAATTTTGTGAGGATGATCAGGGAAATGCTACCCTCCCATTAGAAGTGCAAAAAGTAGCTTCAACTGCAATACTTGACAGTGGTGCAGGAGTGGGCATTGTGACAAGGTCCATTTGGGAAAAGTGGGGCAAACCAGCTATTAGGATTACCAGGATGCGCTTGCAGCAGCTAGCAAATGGAAGCTTAGAACATCCCATTGGGCTGCTAGAGAACATAGTGGTCACCACATGTGGGATTGAATATGAGCACACATTTATAGTAGTGGATTTTGGAAAGCATCCAAACTATGAAGTGATATTGGGTAGACCATTCATGCGACAATTTCAAATGATTCAAGATTGGGGATACAATTATTTGTACCTCCGACATGATTCTGTCATCACAAGGGTCAACGTAAAGAATCACTCATATCGTGATGTAACAAGGTCTCCAATAGATGAGTTTGATTCTGCTTCATCTGAGGGCTCAAGAGTTACATTGTCAGATGGGCGAGAAGATCTGTGGATGTGTGGAGCCTCATGTAAGGATTTCAACACTGAGAGACTTAAGGGTAATCGAAGTGTATCAGATGAGGCATACATTCCACAACCCTTCCCTGAGCACTTAATTGATCCCCTAGAATGGAGTCATGTCCTTGTAGCATTATCGACATGTGCTTTACCTAAGCCAATTCAATTTTGTGACTCAGATGGATATGACATTATTCCTATACGAATGGTACAACCACGTGACCTTCTAGATGATTTGTACTATGGGGATGCATCCACAACAGCACTGCATGTAGAGGAAGTCTCAGCGGAGGATTTAACACTCGAATTTGCTAATGATGCTGATAAGGAAGATGGATGGGACTCTGATTTTGATGATGATGTGATAATCCCCGAGGAAGAGTTAGGAAAGGCATGCCTACTCTTGAGAGGAAGGGAGGTTCAAACAGAGATTCCTTGGAAGCCGACCTAAACGTAAATGTTGTAAGAGCCATAAGAGAATCCGTAAACAAGATGAGAGGGAATGATGTGAGAGAATACAAAAAGAAGACGAGGAGTTTAAGAATGAACACTCTCGACCACCACCACCTCACTCTCGACCACCACCTCACTTCTCAGGAAAGAATGGATATCTATACTATGTCTAAGCACAAGATAGTATCAAAGACCAAGTAAAACGATCAGATGGATTCCAACCAGGAGAAAAGCTAAAAATTGTTAGTAAAAATCGTAAAAAAACAAAGAAACCAAAACAAAAACTCAAGTCTCAAACCGATTCAAAAGAGAGTGTCAGAAGTGCAAAGATAACGGTTGAACAAAAAACTCTAATGCAAGATTGCAAAAGAGAGCTCAAAACCGCATGGTCTTCAATTAGTGATGACTCAAGTGGACAAGAACAAGGTCTTCAATTAGTGATGACTCAAGTGGACAAGAACAAGGTCTCAATGTTCCCCCCAACTTCACACAGTACACTCTTCAAGATCGAAAGATTGTTCTTCAACAGCCCATGCGACAAAAGCCAAGCATGCCAGGGGTTTCATATGATGGTCCAGAAGATGCAAAAAAAATTGATATCGCTAAGCCAGGAGAAGAGCCTCGCTATGTGTGGATTGCCACAGACTTGTCCTTAGATGAGGAGAAGTTATTAATTCAAACAATAAAGGAGTATCGCGATGTTTTTGCTTGGAGTTATAAAGACCTCAAATGAGTTGATCCAAGCATATGTCAGCATACAATTCCATTGCAAGAGGATGCAAAGCCTTCCAAGCAACGTCCTTATACTTACAATGAGATTTTTGCATGAAAGATAAAAGAAGAAATAGACAAGCTCTTAGAGGCAAAATTTATCTATGAGATTGAACACACTGAATGGGTCTCCCCTATTGTAGTGGTGCCCAAGAAAAATGGAAAACTTCGAGTATGTGTAAACCTCAAGAAGGTAAATGCAGCTACTGTATGTGATCATTATCCACTTCCAATCATGGATCATGTTTTGGAACGAGTTGTAGGGAAAAAGGCATATAGTTTCTTGGATGGATTCTCCGGTTACAATCAAGTGTCAATTAATCCAAAGGATCAACACAAGACAGCCTTTGCTACTGAAGATGGCATCTTTGCCTGTCGTGTTATGCCATTTGGTCTAACAAATGCACCTGCAACCTTTCAGCGGTTAATGAGTCATGTATTCAAGGAGTACCTTAGGCTATTTCTTGAAATCTTCATAGATGATTTATGTGTTCACTCACAAGAGCGTGATGATCATATAGAACACCTCAGACTTGTGTTTCAAAAGTGTCAAGTTTATCCTATATGCTTGAATCCTGACAAGTGCAAATTCATGGTAAGACAAGGGAAAATTTTGGGCCATATTGTTTCTCGCAATGGAATTTCAACAGATATGGATAAAATTGATGTCATTGTCTCATTACCTCGGCCTATCAACCCTAAAGGGGTACAAATATTCATGGGACATTGTGGCTATTATCGTCGATTCATCTATATGTACGCTGTCCTAGCCAGACCATTATATGCTCTTCTTGTAAAGTTTAATTGGACTAACGAGTGTGAGGAATCCTTTGAAAAGTTGAAGCGAGCATTAGTGACTGCACCCATCTTACGGGCACCAAATTGGAACCAAATCTTTCATGTCCATATTGATGCTTCAAACTTTGCAATTGGATGTATTTTGGCTCAATCGAGAGAACATAATAAGGATTTCCCAATCTCATATGCTAGTCGAGTTGAACAATGCTGAGAAGAATTATACCACAATAGAAAGAGAAGGTTTGTCCATGATATATGTAGTGAAAAAGTTTCGCCATTACCTTTTGGCAAACAAATTTATATTTTTTGTGGACCATCAAGCACTGCTATATTTGGTGAATAAGCCTTGTGCAACTGGAAGGATTGTGAGGTGGTTTGTCATCCTTCTTGAGTTTGATTTTGAAGTGGCAGTCCGAAAAGGAACAACTCATCTTAGGGCAGATCATTTGTCTCGAATCACCTCTGGAGAAGCTCCTGTGTGGGTGTGGATGATGATATGTTAGATTCAACACTTTTCCTTGTAGAGACAGCTCCTAAATGGTCTGAACCCATCTTAGAAATTTTGACAAGTGGACAGATACAACTAGTGGGTCCTAATGTGGACCTATGGTGACCATTCAAGTTAATCTCAAGGAGATTATATCGTCAAGGTAATGATGGAGTGTTGCGGCTTATACCTAACCCTGACCAATATGAGGAGATCTTGGAATGGGCACATGAGGGTATTGGTGGAATCCATGCATCAGCTACTACTTGTGTGTGACGTATAACTCAGGATGGGCAATGGTGGCCTACCATGAATGCAGATGCTAAAAAATTTGTTCCTAATTGTGCTTCATGTCATATTCAACAACCAATTCATAATGTCACATTATTCCAAATTTTAACTACACCAAGTTGGAGTAAGTATATTGTGGACTATCTTAAGCATGGTCATATGATCGAACAATTCCTAAACATCGAAAGCGTGCTATTGAAGTTGAAGCGGCCAATAATCACCTATAACCATCCATGCATAAAGTCAAGATGTTATGTTGAATTGTAGCTTAAAATCTTGTGGAAACATAGGAGTGTTGGCACACATTTTGGTACCCATAATTCATGCATGCATGCATGTGTGTGTGTGTGTGTGTGTGTGTGTGTGTGCGTGCGTGCTAGGTGCATGTGACACTTAATATAAAAAAGCTCTAAAAGAGCTTCTCTTTAATTTATTCATCATGATAACACTCATTAATGAGAATCTGTTTTGGATACTTGATCTTCCAATTCTTGATTGGAGGTCATAGAATGATTGTACACTATCACATTTCATACGTAGCAAACCCTCCATTCCACATCAAATCATTTTCATAGAGTTTGCACCCCCCCGTTTGCTACACATAGATTCCTCATTTTAACTCAATGACATCACTTACTTACAAAGGGTACAATGTCTTAGGACACAATAGAGAGCATTACATTGGCACCCATGATTGGCCTTATCTTGATCCATGAACTTTCTATCACACATGCTACCCTTTTAATACTTGGGATAGCCCCATGCACTACCAAGTTAGGAACTAGAGAAAGTTATCATGTTATCAAAGAAGACATTTAATTAGATATATAATCATAGTGCAGACTCTTTCTTTTAGAATTTCCCTTCTTAGAATGATGGCATGTGAGTTTTACCTAAATGTTAAAATAATTAGGGAATCATATGCTAGATGCATTAAGATTTCCATGGGTGTGAGATGTGCATGCGACACAAAGGCATTAGAGTAAACTCGTGACATGGTAAAGGAGGCAAGGAGACCATTGGCCAAATAATCATCATATATATTTTTGGAATGGCGAGGACAATGCCAAGCCAGAGAGATAGGTGTGGAGGAGGAGACCCATCCACATCCATCCCTACCCCAAGGAGTCCCAACAACCTCTAGCTAAGAAGTCAGTATGCTCAGCCTTCTTGGATGGTTAACTTGGGCAACATCATATAGAAGGGCACCATCTCTTGAAACCCCCCTCCCCCTCCTCGGGCCATCATTGGCGGTCAGCCGCCACCGCGACGATGATGGTGGCTGGGGGAGCTTTTAAGCACCACCTCGTTTGCTGAGGAACACAATGGGAAACACTTTTTTTTTTGGCTGTAGAATTTGCACCCCACTTGCTACACATAGATTCCTCATTTCAACGCACCACTTACTTACAAAGGGTACAAAGTCTTGAGGACAACAATAGAGAGCATATAATGGCACCCATGGTTGGCCTTATCTTGATCCATGCACTTTGTGCCACACATGATAGACAAAAGCGACTAGATGGTCTCTCTATAGAATTCTAAGATTGTAGGCCTGAAGTGAAGCTTAGAGCAACATCAGCATTGCTACTCACAACCATCGCCCCACCCTTCTTTTACCTCCAAAACACCTGCACCCTCTGATTTGGCCTTCCTGTCCTGATTTAATTCTATTTTGGGATTGTCAAAGCTGCCAGATCATCTCATCAATGACGATGAGTGGGAGCATGAGTAGGACCTTGCAATGTCTATGCTTCTTCTTGTTGCCATGGGAGGACATGCCTACATAATATCAATCGAAAAGCAGGTTTGTAGAGCCTCTCGTGCATCATCTCGTCAACGACGATGGGGTGGCTGGGAGCATGAGCAGCAGGCCCTTGCAATGTCTATGCTTGCTGAGCTGCCAAGCTAGAGAGATAGGTGCACCCCTACTCCAAGGAGTCCCAATAACCTCTAGGCAGTCGGCTAAGAAATCAGTATGCTCGATGGTTAACTTGGGCAACATCATATACAAGGGCGGCTGCCCCCCGGGCACCCATCATATATATATATATATATATATATATATATATATATATATATATATATATATATATATATATATATATATATCTCTTTCTATAAGTATACATATATATACATATACATATACATATACATATACATATACATATACATATACATATACATATACATACATACATGCATACATACATACATACATATATATATATATAAAAGAAAACATTCAAAAAAATACAATTCCTACTCATGAGCTACTATATTTATTATGGTAGTCAATCTATATTAAACTTAAAGATGTATATTAAATTCTGATATGCATATCTTTTTTTTAAAAATGCACCACATAAATATATATCTTATGAAATCTAGTACTTAATTACAAATTTTGTAGCTACCTTGAAATCTCCATGCAGTAATTATAGGTTATTCTAAACCATCAAAATAATTGCACATTTAAAGGAGGAATAATGACAATAGCCCTCTTGATTTTTGTACCGAAGGATAATGTCGTGTACCGAAGGTGGGTCAGGTTCTTAAGATGCTAAGCAAGTGTGGGAAGACCATGACCTATTTTTATCTTAGGATAGGGTGGAGTATGTGGATCCTAGTTTTTCAAATGTGCATGGGTCTGGTGCACAGAATGAACACAAGGTGAAGAACATGGATTCCTCCATAAAACAAAGGATGGTGACCATTACATAGATCTTGAAAGCGGGACCATCCTTGGTATCAAACATTTGTTCATAGAGTGCAAATAAGATGAGTGGAGAGTATGTTAATGTCGATGTATAGAAGCTGGGAATATCACTAAAGTTAGAGTTGAAGCACCTAAAGATGAAGAATGTTGAAGCATAAAATCCTTCTAAAGTCAGTGGAGTTGATACGTAGATTTAGATGAACTAGGACCTTCTTATCAAGGTGCACAAAATGTATTTGCCCAGAGAAATGTTGATGAGGTGATAGAGTATGTTGATCTTGGCGAGGTTTGTAATGATCGATGCAAAGATGTTATCGGTTGCACTCGGTGGTGGATACTTCAAAGTCCATCTTGAAGGGATCTACGGTTGTGGATACTTCAAAGCCATGCATCCTTTGATTCCATCTTGAAGGGATCACAAAAAATGCAAATGTGACAGAACTTCCTAGGGAATACATGAAAACTTAATCATGGAGTTCCTTCCAACATTTGGAAAGGTGAATGGAATGAATAGCATGGAACAAATGTATGATGGCCACATCTAGACAAGATCATCTATAAAAAACATGGCAATCAAGTGTACAATAAGAATGAGCTAATGTATTGGGTCATTGCAATGTGATAGGACAACTTTTCCTTTCTTTGTCATCAACAACAAGAAGCACAACACATCTTTTTTCAAGGGATATCTCCAAAGGAAAATTTC
Organism: Cibotium barometz; assembly: GCF_041138505.1. Classification (NCBI taxonomy): domain Eukaryota; kingdom Viridiplantae; phylum Streptophyta; class Polypodiopsida; order Cyatheales; family Cibotiaceae; genus Cibotium; species Cibotium barometz. Next base: position 39,457,678 of record NC_141066.1, read on the forward strand.
CCTTAGTCTTCTAAAAGTAAGAATGGGAAAAAATAGTATGTAATTTCTATAAGAAACTAGCATATTGTGTTGATAAATGCACATATCTTGTATATTATGTAATGCCACATGATAATAACATGACAAAGTTGATGATTCATGTGGGGAAACACACGCACTATGATTGAAAGAACGAAGAGGCTTGTTTTGCTGATGTCCTTAAGGTGGATCAAAATGCTCAGCCTCATAAGGTTCAAATAAGTGTGGCAAAGGAGCTAGTGGGTTCCTTAGCTCTAGAAGGATGTGTTGCAAGGGAAAATAAACTAACAAACTTTGGTATCCCTTGTTGAAAACCAAAGGGAGTTTTTTCTTAGAATTAAAATATTACTCTTCGTGTTAGTGAAATCATTCATGATGTGGTAATAATTTCATGTAGGTTTTGAAGGATTGTTGCTTCAAAAAGAAAGACCAAGCTCCTAGTTTAGGGAAGGATTTGATAGCCTTTTGTACTTATGAAAAAGTTAATGTATTCTTTTTTTCACGGTAGCCATTTTCTAGGACAAGATTTACCAAATGAAAGAAGTTTTGTCTTTAAGGGACCGGTATTTGGTGTGGACCTGCTGATAAATTGAATGTGACAAGGAAAGAATGGAGATTTGTGTAAATCATGGGTGCATTTTGATCGCACACATCGAGTCATAAATTGGAATACAATGGCGTGTCACCTATATGACAAAAGGTATGTAGAGACTTTGGTTAACCTACTCTAGGCAACATTAAAATAGAGTCAAATTTAATATTAAAAGTTTGTTGAAATGGTAGATTGCAGGAGCTAGCCACAATAGCCACGTGTGAAATGAAAGAATTTGGTTAACCTACTCTAGGCAACATTGAAATAGAGTCAACTTTAATATTAAAAGTTTGTCGAAATGGTAGAGTGCAGGAGCTAATGACAATAGCCACGTGTGAAATGAAAGAAGAAGATGCAGAGAGCCAAGTCTTATTTTAGGAAATGTCAAATGCCACTATGCATTAATGTGGTTACCTACCATCAAACTTCCATGGCTTCATGTGATAAAGCACGGGCAAATTGAAATGTAATGAGGAATGCCTTTTAAGTAGAAAATCGAAATGAGCATCTTGCCATGTGAAAGTAGAAAATGGAAACGAGCATCTTGCCATGTTTGAAAGATGGAGATTGTGCAACATTAAAGAAGACACCAACAAACAGAGCATTAGGAAATGGTGGCAAGAAGGCAACATTAATGAAAATAATATCCCATCCATAATTATACGATTAAGTTGGTGGGGGAACCTCATGTCTGTGATATGAGTCACAACCCTACTTTGATTATATTTGGTCTTTGCATGGAATTGTTGTTGACATTTATTTAATTTGAAAATAGGTGATAAAAATTCCATTTGGAAAAGGCATTTACTCCAAGGATAAATTTGGCTGAGGGCATGCATGGAAGTTAGTTGGCTAGGGAAGGTGACAAGAGTAAAATTACTCTATATGATACGTGTGTATTAGACATGGCATATGCTTTATTACAAAGTGCTAAGCAGTATGCATATATGATGGGAAGCCATGTTGGGGAAGGTCCCAATTTAGAATATTTGGTAAAATAGAGTAGCCTCAAGGAGCACCCCTATGCCACCTCAAGTTGCACAAATGGTACAAGATGCAATAGCCTATGTTTGAATGCCCAGTAATGCTTCATGGGGCGAAAAAATCCATGTAAAGGAAGATGCACAAGTCCATAGGCATTGATGTAGACACAATAGCTGACACCGGCCAGGGTATATGATGAAGAATATAGAGCACAAACAAAAAAGGATGACCTCGAAAAATCAGTTTTCAATCTCTAGATGAGGGCCTAACTTCAAACCAGGGCATGGCTTCACAACAATTGGGGGAGGCACATGAGAGAGGCCGTCTATTATCAAAGAGAGAGTCCATCAAACTTGGTGGGTGATCAAAAGAACCCCAATTAAGTCCAAGGTCAAATGTTTTGGCTTGATGGATGCAAAGTAAAATGTAACCACCAATACATTCAAAGCTATGTAAGAGGGGTACCAATTCCTTGCTTCTTCTCCAAAGACATCACCCACTAGGACCAAGAGGCCCAAAATCACAAATGATTTGATTTATAATGATGATGTCACTCATACGTGGCACATGGATCATAATATCACATTTGAAGAACTAAGTACTTTGGCCACTGTGTGGCAGTTTTAGGTTGTAAATAGTAATGCTACATCAACATTAAATGATGGGACACATCGAGTTAGCATCAACACAAAATGATGGACATATGGGTTTTGCCTCATCACTCACCAAATCATGGATACATGGGCTCCGTAAGTTGATCGGGATGGAGGGCAGGTATATCCAAGAAGGTTGAAAAAAGATTGCAGAGTGCTTAAAGTATGCAAGCAACTGTCATAATAACTGAGACAGTGCTCAAGCCTTTACGATATATTATTTGTCATGTGGCAATAGAGGACTTTGAGAAGGCTGGAATGACATATGATGTGCATATAAAGAAGGATCCCTCTCATGCAATTTTCCCAATTCCCAAAAAAGGGAATGCACATCAAAACCATACTTGGCATGTAAACATCTATACTATGATTTCTTGCATTTGTGAGGGCTTCACAAACATGAGAAAATGTTTGTGCATCAACCTATCCTTTCAATTATGGATGTATTTGTGCATCAACCTATCCTTTCAATTATGGATGTATCGACAACCTTTAACCATCCTAAAAGCTATGTGTAGTGGTCCCTATGCCTAGGTAGTATCACAACATTAAGTTTTTGGTAATTATGATAACTATGTTTGTATCATAATAACACTAAGTTTTTGGTGATTGTAGTAACTATGCTATTGCATAATTAAGTTTTTGGTGATTACGATAACTATGCTTGTATTGCAACATTACGTTTGGGGTTATTGCACAATAACTGATGACCCTTTTCGGTGTTTACGATAACTATGCTCTTATTTTTTTAATAATGAAATCCAACAAGATACTTTTGAAGTATTCACCTCACATTTCAATGTGTTTGGTCAAAAGATAATAGCTTGAAATGTACTACATTTTCATCAACTGAGGATAACAATATTTTCACAGTATTGAAAAATCTCACAACTGTTGAAAGCTCGCAGAAGAAAGCTCACAAAAAAAAGGTTGGAGTGACTCAGATTGGGGAAGATATCCAGACACGAGGAGATCTACATCAGGCTATAGTTTTACCCTCGGCTCAGGAGTTGTTTCATGGAGCAGCAAGAGGCAGCGAACTATTGCCTTGTCGTGTACAGAGGCAGAGTACCGAGGTGCTTGTGGTGCTGCTTGCGAGGTTGTGGCTGCGGAGGTTACTTGGCGAGATTGGGTTTATGGATTTGCTTCCTACTTTTACCAAACCAAGTAACAAAGGTAGATATTCTTCCAAAGCCTAATGGATATCTGCAGTTGTTCCATTGTGTAAGGTAGCGGACTTGCATATGGACTTGGAAGAAGATCTTGTGACCCCTCCACCAAGGCCAGGGCCAAAGGCCAGGGCCAATGTGATGATGCGGGCTTAGAGAGAGGAGAGTTCTTCTAGGATCTGGGTGGGCACTAGGCCATAGAGGGTATTGGAAAAGTCAGTTGCCCACTCGAGTACCCTCATGGCAGGGGCAAACACCACCATGGCCATCATGTTAGCATGATCCTGTGTTGTTGTTCCACCCCCATCATCTCTGGATGAGGAGAGTAAGCACCCCATGAAGTGAAATTTGACATAGCCTTTGGAACCTGTGATCTAAGATCTACAGATACGAGGCACACCAGTGAATTCCTCATCTTTTGTTGCAGTTTTTTAATGGTCGACAGGGCCAGAAGGCAAATTCAAGGTAGGAGCAAAATAGAGTGTAGATCTCAAGTGGATGAAGAGAGGTGAGAGAGAGAGAGAGAGAGAGAGAGAGAGAGAGAGAGAGAGAGAGAGAGAGAGAAGGGACCATTCAAAAAAAACTAAAATAAAAATTAAGATTATCCTTATCTCTTCCGAAGCCTAATCACCTGGAGAAGCGAGCGGTTGATACAACCATACTCTGATACCAATGTAATGTTGCCATAGCCGAGAAGGGCCCTAAGCTCTAGTCACCACCCAACCATAGAGGATAAGATTGGTGTGGTTACACACACCTCCCATTAATATGTGGTGTTGTCCACATTAGTCGGACCATCCGGTTGTCTGGTCACTTGACCGCCTGGCTCTACGTGGCTAGCTAGTGCTCCACCAACCGAGGTATCCTCACCTCTAGACCTCGGACGTACTTGCCATCTGCACTAGCGTTTGGGCTCTGCATTCAGTCAAAGCTCACATGTGCCATTCAACAGGCTAGGTGACAACTATAGAATCATTTTTGATAGGAATATTTTTTCAAGAAGAATCATTAAAGGTGAATCACCTAAGTAGAATCATCGATCCTACTAATACAAAAGTCCAGAGACCATGACCTCAGACATTGACCTGCTAAACCCTAGAGAAAATCATGAAAAATATAAACCTTTTAAAAACACTAAAAACATTGAAAAATCAACAAAAATTACCTAAAAATACTAAAAAATTACCAAAATAAAGCCTTAAAAATAGAAAAAGTATAAAAAAATCCCAAAGTATTAGAAAACCAAGACAAAATCATAAAAAGAACCTCAACTAGTGTTTCTGGTGTTAGACCAAGTGCTCATACATTTATGCTTGGGTCGAATCATTACGACTTCATACTCAAACCCAATGTTTGAACACGAAACATTATGATATGCACCAATACTAAGGAGCGAAATATGACCAAGAGTCGATCTAACCACCCTAGTAGCTCCAGATTCTAACCAAGGGTCGATCTTAATAGCTCTAGATTCTAGTTTGGAAGAAGCAAACTAGGAACCCTTTACAACGAAGGATATCAGATCAGGATTGTGAAGCATTAGCCCCATTCAGCATCCAAACATGGGGATGGCTGAATGAGATCGTGGAGTGTTTATAGGAGAAAAGTTAAAAGGCCCTAAGCTGAAAGACCAATGGTGGGTGAGAGAAGGGCCATGAGAAAACATGTTAAAGGCTAGACTAGTAACACATGAATGAGTAAAGAGTACATTCTACAATGCTCTTCTACAACTTCTATAAAACTAACCAAGTTGCAGTCTTCATCGACGTAAATAGGATACTCTTGGAGAGATAGACAATGCCATTACTGAGCGGAATTGAGCCATAGCTCTTGGACAACCCACAAGTGATATTGTCGGCTCTAGTGGGAAGAACTAGGAGTTCTATCTAGACTTTGATGAAATGATATATATCCCAATAAGGGACATCGATAAGGTTAGACATTTAGCCATGGTGGTTGATGAGATAGAAAAGCCTAAAAGATTGCAAGAAGCTACCAGAGCTCGAATAGAGCCGGTAAGTCAGCTCCCTAATATAATTGACATATTCTTCTTAAGGAGGTTAAGAGTTGACAATGAGGGAATCACACTAGATGCCCCATGAAATCTCTAAAGAAGCACTAATGCTGCTAGGGACTTGTAGAGATTATTTCGATTCCCTAAAGCACTCCTAGTAAACAAATGTTACCAAGTGTTACTAGCCTATCGCCACATGGATCAAATGATGTATATCGAGATGAAGAAGGTAACACCTATACCCTAGGACTTATCGAGGAAGAAAGAAATACAAAAAGATCTAGGCAGGGGACTGTTGCACCTCCATAGCCTACTTGAGTGAAGGACAATAGGAGGAAGAGAAGGAAGAACCTCTCAGGAGGAAATCACTTTAAGAAGAGCGTGGATGAGCAAGAATTCTCATTCTATAGACACAGATAGGATGATGACTTTGGATTCCTTCTTCATTAGACCCAATTAGGGAAGAAAGAACGAGGGATAATAGTGCCATCCAAAGAGAGGCAGGATGATGACTTTGGATTCCTTCTTCATTAGACCCAATTAGGGAAGAAAGAACGAGGGATAATAGTGCCATCCAAAGAGAGGCAGTACCTCTTGAAAGAGCAAGGGTAACCCCTCCCTCAGAACCCAAAGTACTAGCTCAAGGAGCATGGGAAATCGAGAGACTATATAATCATGAACGAAAAGCCATGAGCCTACCAATAGGTAATGGAATATTGGTAGTGGGATACCCTACGATACATACAACCCTAAGATTGTAGGCCTGAAGTGAAGCTTAGAGCAACATCAGCATTGCTACTCTTCACAACACCACCCTCTCCAAACCATCGCCCCACCCTTCTTTTACCTCCAAAACACCTACACCCTCTGATTTGGCCTTCTTGTTGGGTGGGGATATATTTCATGCGCTCCCCCTTGTCGTGTAGCGGGGGAGTGCATGAAACACTTTCCACCTGGAGCCCCCTCTCATGCCAGCTCAGCAGAACCAACCTCGTATGCTACAGACCTACCACAACAACAGCCCTCTCACCACCTCGGATGCTCTAGACCTGACACGACGCCTAGCTGTACACCTAGCCTGTCAAGCATTAGCATTTACTCCCTGTGCAGATGCATGAAATATATCCCCACCCGGCCGCATGTGGGTGCTTCTATCTGGTCTTGCACTTCCAAAGCCGTGAAGCTCTTTGAATGAGAAGCGAGTGGCACACTGCAAATCGGAAACGTAATAAGCCTTATGATTAGATTGCAAATTAAGCTGCCCAGGTCCAGACGCTATCGAGACTCCTTACCATACAAGCGTAACCCCACCAAAACCTTACAATTCTACGATGTTTTACAAAGTTGGCTATTGTGCTTTCACTTATAAAGTTGGCCGGATCTAGACAACGTTGAGTCTCTTGCAACTTGGGTTGTACCACGGTTTAGTGGGTGTCAAGAAATAAACCTTTTTTTTTGAAAGATGACTTGATTTTAAAATATTTAATCTTTAATTCAAGGCTAGCCAAAATTACAACCGATTTTTTCTAATTTGAGCCGTAAAAATCACACAAAAGATGGCTTTTTTCTCGACACTCTCAAAGGCGGTCCACAAAAAAAGGGGTTGAATTTCAATGAAAGGCCAAGATTCGGGAAAAAAATAGCACTATGCCTTTACTATCCATTTACATAGAAATGGAGGTTTACTACCACCCGTTCATATAAAAATTTTGGGTCACCCTTCATATTAAGTCACACGAGCATTTGTCATGATAGTGCTTGTAAGGACAGGGTTCTAGAACTCTAGAGGTAAGGTCACAATGTGGAAAAAATAGCACTCTACAGAGCCCTTCTCCCTTCTATGGATGTCATTGAGCCCTCCCTTCAAATTTAAAGTCACACGTGCATGTGTCATGATACCGACTTGATCTTGGTAGTACCCAAGTTGCAAGAGACTCAACCTTGTTGATTCAACTTTGTAAGGGTTAAGGGTTGGCTTTTCAAATGGAGTGGAAGATTAATATGAGTTGTTGAAATGGAATGGTATGGTCACGCTTCAAATTTACTTGTCACATGGGTATGTGCCACTATAGTGTTTTGACCCTACACAGTACTTGTAAGGATTGAGAGTTATAGAAGTGGGGAGGAAAAGCCAAGATAGCCCTTCCTATGGAGGTTTGATACGGGCCCTTATTAGGTTCCTATGGAGTTGTAGAAGTGGGGAGGAAAAGCCAAGATAGCCCTTCCTATGGAGGTTGATATCAACCCTTCAACTGAAAATTTTTGGACACCTTTCAAATTCAGTCACCTAGTGGGAATATGTGTGACGGTAGTGTTATAACCCCCCACGGAGTCATGCGGTCACCTCGCCCCAAAGCGGAGCCATGCCGTCACCAACCCCCCATCCCTGTAGAGCTGTGCCATCACACCACCCCCACGAAGCGACCACGAGAGTGTAAGAAAAAAGCAATCCTGTAGTGTAATTTTCCCAGCTCAAAACTGTGTAATGGGGTGTATAGTGCTATTTTTTATAAATCTTGACATTTCATTTCAAGGACGAATATTTTCTCGTGAAGGATTTAATGGCTCAGGATAGTTTACCAACCCCTTGCTTTGCCGCATTGTCCAGCACAGGTCTTACGCATGGAGGTGGTGTGCCCCACAACTTTGCGTCTCTTGCAAAACACGACGTGAAAGTGAAACGGTGATGGAGTGGAGCCCACAAGTCAAACCAATTTCCAGGCCAACCGGCACTCACACTCATTAGCCTTATCTGCTTTGGAGAGCATGACCCTTGTGCCTCTATTCATTGCTCTATTATCCCTAACCTTGAGATTTTTGCAGAGCATGACCCTGTGCCTCTGTTCATTGCGTTATTATCCCTAACTTTTGGATTTTATGAGTGCACCACCATCGACAAACTTCCACATAAGGTTCAAATGGCATCCTCCTACAAGCCATTCGAACTACCTCCATCCCTTTCTACCATCTGACAATGGGGTTTGGAACACCAGATACTGCTTGTTGCAGCCACAAGCTTTTTCCATCTCCTCACAAAAGGCTACATCCTTCAAGAATGAAACATTGAACTTAAAGGGTGGGGGTCCTTTACTGACTTTCCTGTCTATTTTACATTTGAGGCTTATGGATACTGGAGTGTGGTCAGAAACTGTGTGGCAGTGTAGCAGCTTCCCCTTAATTTCATGATGGGCCTAGGACCCTTGCTCAGAGAGGTACACTCTATCCAATCTTCTTGCAATGAGTCTCTGCAGGGTGTGCCTATTGTTCCATGTTGGGAGCAAGCATAATTACATTAATATGATTGCATATGCAAATAACTATCGGTTGTTATTGTTGTCCAATATTTTGGAGTTGGTGGAGGTCATGCAGCCTCTTGTACGAGAAATCACAATGGTCGCTCACATGAATGCAAATCAACAAATATATGAGTACACTATAGGCAACATGACATGGGATGATCCTGTGGACATGGAGCCAATCGTGGGGAGCTTTGAGATCTGGGAGGTGATCACTTTAGTAATACCCAATTAAGTCTCATTCACATGCCCACATACACAATCGGCATAATACACAGTCAATCGAGTCTTGTTCACATGCCCACATTCACAATCGGCATAATACACAATCGCCAAGGTGCTTTTTATAAGAAAGACTTTTCGATCAACATGCATCAATGCTATACATGGTTCAAAAAAGTTCATATCCATTAAAAGGAAGCTACTTGAAAAAAAAGCACTAGCATAAGCATAATGAAGAACAAAATTAAGCCCAAGTGTTTCATGTCACTAGCTACAATGATCACTCTGCATCCCCATCCAAAGCTTTGGCATCCAAAGTTGCTTGCATGGAGCGTTTTTTGGTAGCTGCGGGCCGTGGAAAAGGAAGAGCACTATTTTCTGTATATGCTTTTCTCCCAAGAGGACGCTCAATGAATGGTCTTGCTCGTTGTATAGAATTTCCAAAACCATCTTGTACAATCTGAAAATTCTCAGCACGATGCAATGCTCCATGCTCGTCCCTTGCTTGCACCTCTTGCATTTGAAGCAATAACCTTTGCATTAAGGCATCAAAATGTGCTTGTAAGCTTGGTTTTCCTTCCACCATGTGTACAATGCGCTCATAGCAATCTGTCGCATTAGGCTTCTTCGCATTTGGCTCTTGAGTACCTTGTTGAGAATGGTCTACATTCTCAATGCTACGAGTCTCCTCCATGACAGAAATACAATTTGAGCCAATACATGTGTCATGGCCATTGTCATACAACTCCAAACACTTACCAATGATAGTATTTAAATTAAAACCCTTTAGGAGCATGACCTTTACTTGGTGCTTACACATATTGCCCTTCATTGCCCATCCACAATTACAACAACCCCAATCACAATCGGCATTATACACAATGTAATGGATCTTGGCGCCCGAGGATTGACTTTTTACCTTTGCCATAACCCTTGTGCCTTCATTAAAAAATAGTACATCTCCATCTGGGATGCTCTGAGCTCTTTCCAGTGAATGCTCAATCAATCTTTTTATGGCTTTATTTATGACAAAGCCACCCTTCTTTACCTCATCTATATACCAAAAATACGACAAACATGCCATCATAAGTTTGTGCAAAAGCCAATCAATTCTACGTCCCCATATGTACTTCTTGCCACATAAGAAACGAGACTTTAAAGTAGCATGATATGACTCGATAGCTCCATTTGTATCTTGATTTGCATGCGGAAGCATCCTCAAGCTTCTTGCCCACATCTCTACAAAAAGATAAGGCCCAGGTGAGTACTAATGCATAAAAAGTACATTAGGTTCCAATGATGCATTAAAGCTTCAATCAAACTTTTAACTTCTTAAGCTTAGAAGGTTGAACTTACCAACTTTTGAAACCCAATAAGTACGGAAACATTCAATAAAGGCCTCCTCATGTGAAAAGTCGGCCAAGAACTCCAATACACTATCTTTTATATTGTCTATGGCAATGGCTTCCGAAGCTCCCCCTTGGACACGCATGTTCATGATTGCACCTAGGCGTCTAAACATGATAGCTCTAACTTTCCAATCTTGTACCTTCTTCACTAAGTGCTTCAACCAACTTCGACGAACGTGCCATAAACATAAATAAATTGGTATGTTGAATACCACCCTATTTTCAAGATTGCAATAAATTAGAAATAAAAGTTTAGCTAGTTTGACAAAGAGAAAGAGATAATACTTTGTGAGCAATAATGTGGGCATGCACATGATTTACCTGATGGCATTTATCTCGGCGGTTGCATCATCAACAAGAAAGGCATTTGGATCCCATGATTTGTTGTAGTCAAGTATTTTATTGCGAAGACTTGTAAGCCATTGGACAATAGTGTCCGTATCAGAGCTTGATGTTATGATCCACGCAACTGGGACTCCATTTTGATAGTTATCAAATACTAGCACAGTGTAGAGTTGGAACTAAACAAAAAATATTCAATGAGATAGAATCTTAACATTTCTACATATAATGTAGCATAAAAAAAGTACATATATACTACATGCGTACCTTGTAAAAGTTTGTTCCAAACGTTGAATCCATTGATATGACCCCATTGTTGCCATGTGTGTTGAGCTTCTCAAGTTGCCAATGTGTTTGAATACCTAGCACAAATGGCTTATTGTTTGTAGCATCCATCTCCGCATAGTAGAAGACATCTTGAGAGTGTTGTTGTGTCCACATGCGAACACTTTGGGCATCACTAGAATGTAGCTCATGAGTACTACTTGCATGCTTCCTAGCAATATTTAAGATGTCTCTAAGTGATAGGAAATCATCTCGTGACAATGTATAGCTAGGATTGTTCACTTTTTTTTTGTGAACAACTTGAATATGTGCCTCATGCACTTGCATTGGAGTGTAACGTTTGCAAAGCATTTCAAAGACCCATGATTTTATTTCCAAAGAGAGCCATGGTGCAAAGGATAGGTTATGGCCCAAAGTTGCCTTGATGCCTTCTTTGTGACAAAGCTCATCATTCTCATCAACATGATGCATTTAAATATAGCGAATGCAAGCTACATCTTCTAATAGATACAATCTTTTTACAAAGAAATGACATTGACAACCACACATGCGAGTGCCTTTTACACAACCTGGACGGCTTCCTTTCCCTGTCTTTGGTGTCTTTTCATTGCGAGGAACCATGATCTCCTTTCCACGCATATCTTTAGGACCATAAGCACACCACAACAAAGTCTCCTCTAAAGTAGCTATCAAGAGTTGGTTGCTTTAAGCTACCCTTTTCATGCCTTCGCACGGATTGCCGCCTAAAATTTGTTTCTGCATCTGTAAGAGACTCTTCTCCTTTTAAAAAATCTGTAAGCGATCCCAGTGAAAATAGGCTACCCGAACATATCCATATATAGACTTTTCACACTTTTTATCGGTCCATTGTAGATGATTAGCATTGAAAGGACCCAGCGGTGGATATTGAAGGTGGATCCTAGTGTCCATTCTATACACACACAGACCAGAAATCCTAGTGTCCATTCTACACACACACACAGACCAGAAATCCTAGTAAAAACCTTAGATTTTTTTTACACAAAAATGAAAAGCATGAGCTCCTGCATACGACGTATAGGGGGTGGGAATGCGATCGATGATGCCTAGCATTAGAAGCCTATCGTCGGGCTGCACCTTTTGTTCGAAAGCGCCTGGCTGCAATCCAATACCGTCCTTTTGGCTGGGGGGGACACCAAGAGGAAGATGTAAGCTCTCTCTCTCTCTCTCTCTCTCTCTCTCTCTCTCTCTCTCTCTCTCTCATATGATTCAACAATCGGATTCCGTGTAGATAATTAGGACTTGAGAGCAAATGGGTACCGGTGTGGCGTGGCACCCAGCTTGTGCAGGAGCAACGAGGTCTCCTAGTGCAGAGCGAACAAAATGCAAGCTGCTGCAACGAGAAGAGTGTTGCCCGCACACCTGCACTTCAATTGAGCAAAACGCTAATTATAAGCAAACACACTTAGAAGATTGAGCAATAAGTAGCAGAAGTCATACAGCTCTACATGCCGATCATCAGCGTGAGTAAATCAAAAAATTACCCGTAATCTCGAACCAGTCGTGAGCTTGAAACCCAAAAAAGGCAACTTTGTTTTGAGGTTATGTTTGCAAGTTTCAACGCAGCTAAGCGCGGTTGCGAATGGTTTCTTTAGCTAGGGAGCGCATGAAGCCTAGGTGTAGCAAGCTTCATCATGGTCAAGTCTACATTAACGGGCTTAATTAATAGAGGCGTTCTTGTAGAGAGTCTCTCCACTCTAGTCTGATAAGTACGCGCAAGATAGGGAAATGGATGGAGTGGTGCATTATTAATGCAAGGATACATCCCCCTCAATCTTTTGGACATAGGGTTGATGCATCCTCATGCAGGCACTCGATCATATTGCTTGCACTCTTTATGCACATTTTTCAGCCAGTGCTACAGGAGGCGATGAAGAGGGGCACACCTCATTGAGGGTTACCCTCTACCCCCTTCACTCTCCGTCTGCATTTTTTTGCTGCAGTGGCTGCCACTCGCTCTGCTGCGCCCAAACGCATTTTTTTGCTGCAGTGGCTGAGGGGTATGGTTGATGAGCTGGCATGAGATGGAAGCGGCCAGCTTTCAAAGATCAGCATCTGCACAGGGAGTAAATGCTAATGCTTGACAGGCTAGGCGT
>NC_141066.1:39475796-39540796 GCF_041138505.1 Cibotium barometz
CATTATGTCTTCTTAAAAAGTTACCATCTTGACGTTTTCTCTTTACTGATTTGAATTATCTCACTTTTTTACTCTTTATTTCTAGTTTAAAGAGTTAACAAGTCAAGGTAGTTTAGAGACTATTTTTTAATAAAAAGATAATAACTAGCAAGAAGACTTTATATTCTAAGGAGTAAGAAATGTGTGTGTGTGTGTGTGTGTGTGTGTGTGTGTGTGTGTGTGTGAGAGAGAGAGAGAGAGAGAGAGTTGTGGAGACTTGTATTAACTTTTACAAAAGGCCAAATGATCAATAAGAACAAATACATAAAAATTATAAAGGTCTTGAGCTTAACATAAAGAGCGTCCCATATGGTCTTGAGCTTAACATAACGATCATAAAGCTCTTGAGCATCCAATCAAAAGAAAACTTTAAAAAAAAACAATTCCTACTTATGAGCTACTATATTTATTATGGTAGTCAATCTATATTAAACTTAAAGATGTATATTAAATTCTGATTATGCATATCTTTAAAATGCACCACATAAATATATATCTTATGAAATCTAGCACTTAATTACAATTTTTATAGCTACCTTGAAATCTCCATGCAGTAATTACAGGTTATTCTAAACCATCAAAATAATTGCACATTTAAGGGAGGAATATTGACAATAGCCCTCTTGATTTTTGTACCAAAGGATAATTTCGTGTGCCACCTTATTTGCCACACCTTTGTTCTTCTTTGATAGGGTGTCCTATATTGCAACCATGTGTTTTTCCTTCTCAAGTTTCCTCACTTTTTATGTATTTGTCTATTGTTTTTTGAGTTACTGTGAGCTCACGCTTTCTATTAAACCTTCTTCCTACCTCACATAAGTTTGTTCATCTCAAAATGATGTCATTAAAGGGGAATCTTGAATGGAGGCGCAAGCTTCAACACAATGGGATGTTGAAGGAAAAGAGCAATATGCATTGCAGTCTTCATTGTTATAAATAGGCATGTGATAGTCCATAGGTTAGTTGAGAAGCCATTTACCAAAGGTGGGTCATGTTCTTAAGATGTTAAACAAGTGTGGGAAGACCGTGACTTATTTTTATCTTAGGATAGGGTGGAGTATGTGGATCCTAGTTTTTCAAATGTGCATGGGTCTGGTGCACAGAATGAACACAAGGTGAAGAACATGGATTCCTCCATAACAAAGGATGGTGACCATTACATAGATCTTGAAAGCGCGACCATCCTTGGTGTCAAACATCTGTTCATAGACTGCAAAAAAGATGAGTGGAGAGTATGTTAATGTCGATGTATATAAGTTGGGAATATCACTAAAGTTAGAGTTGAAGCACCTAAAGATGAAGAATGTTGAAGCATAAAATCCTTCTAAAGTCTGTGGGGCTGATACGTAGATTTGGATGAACTAGGACCTTCTTGTCAAGGTGCACAAAATGTATTTGCCCAGAGAAATGTTGATGAGGTGATAGAGTATGTTGATCTTGGCGAGGTTTGTAATGATCGATGCAAAGATGTTATCGGTTGCACTCGGTGGTGGGATACTTCAAAGCCATGCATCCTTTGATTCCATCTTGAAGGGATCACAAAGAAAGCAAATGTGACATAACTTCCTAGGGAATACATGAAAACTTAATCATGGAGTTCCTTCCAACATTTGGAAAGGTGAATGGAATGAATAGCATGGAACAAATGTATGATGGCCACATCTAGACAAGATCATCTATAAAAAACATGGCAATCAAGTGTACAATAAGAATGAGCTAATGTATTGGGTCATTGCAATGTGATAGGACAACTTTTCCTTTCTTTGTCACAACAACAAGAAGCACAACACATCTTTTTTCAAGGGATATCTCCAAAGGAAAATTTCCCGTAGTCTTCTAAGTAAGAATGGGAAAAAATAGTATGTAATTTCTATAAGAAACTAGCATATTGTGTTGATAAATGCACATATGTTGTATATTATGTAATGCCACATGATAATAACATGACAAAGTTGATGATTCATGTGGGGAAACACATGCACTATGATTGAAAGGACGAAGAGGCTTGTTTTGCTGATGTCCTTAAGGTGGATCAAAATGCTCGGCCTCATAAGGTTCAAATAATTGTGGCAAAGGAGCTAGTGGGTTCCTTAGCTCTAGAAGGATGTGTTGTAGGGGAAAATAAACTAACAAACTTTGGTACCCCTTGTTGAAAACCAAAGGTAGTTTTTTCTTAGAATTAAAATATTACTCTTCGTGTTAGTGAAATCATTTATGATGTGGTAATAATTTCATGTAGGTTTTGAAGGATTGTTGCTTCAAATTACAATCCCTATCAAAAACAATGTAGATAAGATCATCTCAAAAAGAACACAATCTTGTAAAGGCATAAGGAACCACATTAGTAAAAGTGAGGCTATTCAAACACTGATCTACCAAAGAGCTTCAATTGTAGTGTTAATGCCTTACCTTTGGTTTTGGGTATGTCCTTCTTAAGAGGTGGGAAGGATAGCAATTGTCGAGGAATTTGAGCAAGATAAGAGGATTTAGGCAGTGAAGTGCTAGAATCTATGCTCAAAAGAGACTCATGTAAAGTTGGATTTGTCTTAGGTACACAATTTGATGGTGGAATTGTGTAACAAAGAGAAGTTGGGACAACTGGTGATTCAATACATGTTTGGGGAAGGTCAACACAAGTAGATTTGTAGGTGCTATTACAACCACATATCTTGAAGAGGTTGTGTTGATTTCCTTTGCACCCCCACTGATATGAAAAACCAAGAGTGACTTTTGGAATCTTATTGATACACTCTTCTGGCTCTAGCAAACCATGGCATTTGGGGAGCCAAAGTGCTGTTGCACCCTCATAATAGCCTTGTGCTTTAAGAACATGCTTTGGGACCCAATGAGTAACAATCTGAGGTTTAGGCTTGGAAAAGATATGCTTTTTAGGAGGTTTAGCAACTAGGCTAGATGGTACAAGTTTGTATGCATCTTTGGGTAGCCAAATTGACAATTCCTTCTTACCTGGCCTTCTTTGTGAGCAGTGACTAGAGTAGTTGGAACATGCCAGCCATGGCCCTCATTTGAGGACTCATCGATTATCCACATCATTTGTCTTGGAGCTTGAAGAGCAGATGTTGAAAGTGGGTTGTGTAAGGTAGAACTACCACCCTTTTGACATGATAAAACTCGTGGAGCAACAGATCCCAAGATGCAATCAGAATCAATTTGCAATTTGTATTGTCTATTCTTCCAATCTAATGAACAATTGGTAGCACTTAACCACGATCGACCAAGAATAGCCTCTACCACTGCCTTGGACATACTAGCCACATAAAAGGGAACTGACATCTAGTGATCCTGAATGGACATCATAATGAAACATTTTTCCTCTATAGGGTTATCTTCACCTGAGAAGCTTCGTAAGTCAATAGGAATGTGCACAAGTGTTGGTTGTCCCAAGGCTACCCATGTGTCAAATGGGAGAACATTATAATCTGCACCAGAGTCAATTAAGGCAGAGACAAAGTAGGTAGTCTCATGAAGATGAAGACACACGTGAATATTGAAAGGATCGACATATTGTTCATCAGTAGCCAACTGTAAGGTCAACACAGAAGCCTTGCGACGCTCCTTGGCTTTTGCATTTCTAGCTTTTGCATTTCTAGCTTTAGCTTCTTCTTGAGCCTGACGTTTAAGTAGGTCATGTGCTTCTTTCCGTGTGTGGGCAGCATGCATTTGTTGAAGCATGACTTCTGTTAATGGTTCATTGTATTTCTTGAGATGACTTCCATTAATGAAGTTAGGCATTTGCTCACCTTCTAGTTCTCTAAATGCACTGCACCACTTGCAGTAAGCTCATTAATCACAAACAGTCCTAGGCCACATTTCTTGAGCTTTCTCTTATGCTTCTTAAGCGTGTACAAGAGCACAAGGTCTCCTTTTTTGGATCGGCCAGTTGTTACATTTCTATCATACCATTGCTTTTGTCTCCTCTTCTCGGCATACATCCCCATTACCACCAATAAGCGGGTCTCATCAAGCTTTTCCAATTCATCAATGCATTGAGAAAGCTCATGACCAGTCCAGTCCAATTGTTTAGCAACTCGTAGAGTAGGTACAAGAAATTCAATGGGAAGAATTGCATCTAGCCCAAAAGCAAGCTCAAATGGGGTTGCACCCACAGATGTTTTATAGGCTGTTCTATATGCCCAAAGAACTGAGTGCAACTTTTGCTCCCAATCAGTCCAAAATCCAAGAATATAAGTTTTATGGTTTATAATGACTTTTTCTAAAGCAGAATATGTATACTTCTGTGACATGTTGCATTGATTACGACATGTTAAATTGATTGTTCAGCCTTCGAGCATCCCCGTCTCGACACATAAGGGTTTGATGCGTTTTCTTGGATGTAGACAGAGAAAGGGGGAAGGAGAGTTTTCTTGGATGTAGATAGAGAAAGGGGGAAGGAGAGTTTCTTCTTGCCTTGAGGGAAAAACGAGATAATAATATTTTTAGCTCTTGTGAATTAACTATTTTAATGGTTTTATGGTCTTGGTCTTTGTTCATCTCATCAATGCCATACATTATGCCAACTTGTTATTCACAGGATCACTCATGTGAAACATCAATTAGCCATGAAATCTTCATGCTCCAACACTTTGGAATGGCAGACAAGACCTCATTGCTTGCGATCTTGAGTAAATAAGATAAGAAATGGGTGGAACTTGAGATGGCCTTGGAGAAGAGAACCGGAAACCCATGGTGTAATGCACTAGCAAGCATTTTAGCCAAGATTGAATGGAGAGTAAGTGGAACCATATGCTTTGTTTAGTATTTGCAATTTAAACACATGAATGTGAGAGTACAAAGCCTTTGTGTGGTTTCTTGTTTGCTTGTAGGATGGGTTTACAAATACCGATCAAGAAGGTAACAATGGGTTTAAGGATGGGCTTATGGCTATCAATACAGAAGGTAACAATGGGTTTAAGGATGGGCTTATGGCTATCAATACAGAAGACAACAATGGGATTGGGGGGATAGATAGACTTTGTCTCTTAAGGAGTACACCAATCAACAACATGCCAAGGCTATGAGAAGTGTGGAGACTATAGCATAAGGCGCTTAGGGCTTACATAAGGCTTAGGGCTTGCATAGCGAGCATTGCTTGCATAAGCTTTTGTATGTATGCATTACTAATGTTTTCCTCACTCTTTTGTTGGTTTTGTAGGTCCTCTAATCCTCTCTTTCAACATCACGAAAAAGAGGTAAGTGCTTTCATATCTGTCCTCTCTTTCCTCTATTATTATTGCACCCTTGGGTGCTGGGGATTTGTTTTGTAGGTTTGTGCATAAGCTTTATGCATAATGCTCATACATGCTTTATGCATAAGGCCTCACGCGTAAGCTTTATGCAGAAGCCCTCATGCATAAGCTTTATGTTGAGATATCGAGCTCGTCTAGTGAGGCGGTGGACACTGATGACCCGCCTGGGGGATAGGCCCCACACTTACACCACTGGCATGGTTGGTGAGATCTTGGGTGATATGCGGCCAGTGGGATGACAGGCTGTGTGACAGCCATTCTAGTGACTGGCATAGTTATAGCGCCAGCTCATTTAGTCGGGTTCACACTATAGAGAACTCGTGTATGTATTGGTTGAGTACCTTTCATATTATGTGTACTCTTATTCTTGTATATGGTGTGTTGAGTGTTGAGTGAAGAAGAAGAAGATTTTCAGCCTCTCACCTTGTGTGTTCTCTATTAGGGTTTTGTGAGTGTGTGTGTGTGCTTGCAAGAGCTCAAGCTCTCTTCCCCCCTGCATCTTTTCATGGTATCAGAGCCTGGTTCGTGCTAAGGGCTGAGCTGTAAAAAGCAAGAGAACCACAGGAAGTGGTACGAGGGTAAGAGCTTCAACTACTCTTCCCTATTTGTGTTGGTGACTACACCCTTGTCGGGAGCTCTACGGGAGGCACCGACAAACGATCTCTGATTGAGGAGCTTTCTTCACGGGAGTAAAGCTATAGGGCAACTATACTGTCCTATCGGACTTATCGGACAACATTTTCTGGGTCGAAAACGCGTTTCGGGCGCGTCTGGACCTCTGTTTTTCAAAAAGCAGGCAATTTCGAGCACTACGGGTAAGTCATCGATTCTCTGCAGAACTCTGTTAGTAAGAACTGCAGGAAGACAGATTGACTGTGCAGACACTGTGGGTGCTGCAAAGAGGTCTACAGTTGCCATTGGGTGTATATATGCACATTGAAGTCACTGGTTGTGACATTTGAGAGTACTACAGTACCGCTACAGAAAATATAACAGTTTGTGCAAAAAAACCAGAGTGCTGTTTTTGGTAAAATTGTGTGTTTGGCAAGATGTCAAATGATGGGATAACCCAGATTGTGGCTGAGAAGCTTGATAAGAATAACTTCCATGCTTGGAGGTTTAGGTTGATGAATTTCCTGATGGGAAAAGGCTATTGGGACTACATAGAAGGTGAGCATGAAGAGGCACCGAAGATACCGGATATAAATCCGACTGCTGCTCTGCAGATGTGAAAGAGTTTAAAGACTGGAACCAAGGAGCCAGGAAGGTTATGTATTGGCTCTCCATTAGTATACAGGACACCATGATTGGGCACATCCAGGATGCCAAGTCTCCCAAGGAAGCGTGGAACATCTTGGTAAAGCTCTATGAAACAAATACCAAGGCACGTAAGATATAGTTGAAGAATGAACTTCATACTGTGGAGAAAAAGAGCATGTCTGTGAATGACTATGCGCTGAAGATAAAGGGTATTGTGGAATCCCTTGCATCTATTGGTGTGTCAGTATGATGACAAGGTGGAAGTCTATCTACGTGGTCTCGGGCCACAATACAAGGCGTTCAAGATGTCTATTCAGACTCGGGAAAACATTCCCAACTTTACAGATTTGGTGTCTATGCTGATTATCGAAGAGAAGAGCTTGGGTGAAGACCAACAGTCTTCACAAAGCAAAAATAGTTCAGAGCAATAGGCCTTCTACACGAGTTCAGGAAGAGGACGAGGTAGAGGAGGCCGTGGACGCGGTCAAGGAGGTGGCCGAATAGGTAATCATAATTATGGCCAACAGCAGCAGTAGCAACAGCAGTCCCAGAATCAACAACAACAACAACACGCAGGTGGAAGAGGCAAATTCAGAGGCAGGGGAGTCAAAGAGGCCGTGGAAATTGGCAAAGGCAATATAATGATGCACGTGAATGCTATTATTGTGGTAAGCCTAGACATGTGCAGGCAGAATGTTATAAGAAGCAGGCTGACATGCAAAATGGGAAAGTGCAGCAAAACAACTATGCATCCTCAAGCAGAAATAATGAGGATAATGAAAGGTTGTTTGTTATGCAACATGTCGTGAATGCCACGTCTGAAAATGTTGATGCAGCACAAAAAGATAATGTATGGTATGTGGATTCAGGCGCTTCGAACCACATGACGAGTCATGGGGAGTGGTTCAAGGAGATGAAAAACTTGGAAAGACCAGGTTTTGTGGAAACAGGGGATGACACTGCTCATCCAATTGCCCATGTTGGAGATGTGCCATTGTCTATGCAGGATGGCAAAGTGAAGTACCTTGCAGATGTACTTCATGTACCGAACATAACAAAGAATCTGGTTTCAGTTGGCCAGATGATTGAGCAGGGTTTGCAGGTTCGGTTTAACCCTGATGGTTGTTATGTTAAAGACTTTAAAGACAAGTGCAGGTTGGTTGCAAAAGGCAATAGAGTGGGCAGAATGTTTACATTGAATGTAGACATGCCTGAAATGAGTGCTGCGATGTTTGCAAATGGTTCAGGAATTATTGCGGACACAGACATTTGGCATAAAAGGATTGGACATGTAAATGTGCAGAGATTGAAGTCTATGCAGACAAAGGAATTGTGACAGGGCTACCAAAATTTAAAGTGGAAGGTATGCAGAAAATATGTGAAGCGTGCCAATTTGGGAAGCAACCAAAGCATGTGTTTCCACGTAACAGATATGTGAGCAGAAATGCACTAGATGTTGTGCATTCAGATGTATGGGGTCCTACAAAGACCATATCTATGGGAGGCTGCAGGTATTATGTGACTTTCATTGATGACCACACAAGGAAAGTGTGGGTATATTTCATGAAGGAGAAGAGTGAGGTGTTCACTCACTTTCAGAATTTTAAAGTTTTGGTTGAAAAGCAAACAGGGAAATATGTAAAGTGCCTAAGGTCAGATGGAGGGGGAGAGTACTTCTCCAATGAGTTCTCTGAATTTTTGAAGAAGAATGGTATTCGGAGACAGTTTACATACAGATACACTCCGCAGCAAAATGGAATTGCTGAGCGAAAAAACAGACACATTGCTGAGATTGCGCGAGCATTGATGGAAGAGAAGAATATGCCGCATAGCTATTGGGCTGAGGCTGTTTCTACAGCAGTATACATCATGAACAGGACTCCAACTACAGCCATACATGATGTAACTCCAGAGGAGAGGTTTACTGGCAGAAAACTAGATTTGTCTCATCTGAAAGTCTTTGGATGCATTGCATATGTGCATGTGCCAGATGAGCTGAGAACTAAGCTGGATCCAAAAGCTGAAAAATGTGTGTTTATTGGATACTCCCTTGAGCAAAAGGGATACAGGTGTTATAACCCTGCTTCACGTGAGTTGAGGGTAAGCAGGGATATTGTCTTTGATGAGATGAGCAGCTGGTATGCTGCTAAAAAAGAAGCTGTTGGGACTGATGTGAGTGGAAGTGTGGTTGCACAGAATGTAGGTCAGCAATCACAGTCTTCAAGTGGACCAGGAGAGTCCTCATCTAGTGGGTCTGTTGATAGACCATGGAGTGGCAGGCTACATCATAATACCAGTCCTGCAAATGTGATTAGTACATCACGTAAAGGAAAAGAGAAAGTGGTTAAGCCCCTTGGTACGCCTGACATTTCTGCAGGGCATTCTCATGTTGATGGAGAGTCTAATGGCTCAGATATGAGCCTTGATGAGGAGCTTGGGATGCCAGCTGCTGTGAGAACACCTGGTGTAAAGAAGGCTATGGAAGCCATGAATGAAAAGCTGCGAAGATCAAGGAGAGTGAAGAACCCTGTGCAGAGATTTACATATGATGGTTATGTGGCTCATCACTATGCATATATGGCAAAGGTTGTGCAGGTTGTAGAGCCCACATGCATTGATGAGGCTGTTGGAAATGTGTGTTGGGAGAAAGCTATGGATGAGGAGATGGATGCACTATATGGAAATGAAACTTGGGATTTAGTGCAATTGCCTGAACGCAAGAAAGCCATTGGATGCAAGTGGGTGTACAAAGTTAAACATAACAGTGATGGAAGCATAAACAGGTACAAGGCTAGATTGGTAGCCAAAGGATATGCGCAGACATATGGGATTGATTATGATGAGGAAACTTTCAGCCCAGTTGCCAAGATGGCAACAGTGAGAGTTGTGATAGCAGTGGCTGCGTCAAAGCAATGGTCTTTACATCAGATGGATGTAAAGAATGCATTCTTGCATGGGGATTTGCAAGAAGAGGTGTATATGTTGCAGCCACCTAGTTATGAGGATGTGAGTCACCCCGAGCATGTTTGTAGGTTAAAGAAAGCCTTGTATGGCTTAAAGTAAGCACCAAGAGCATGGTCTGACAAGATTTTTGAATATCTTGTCACTATTGGCTTTCATGTAGCCAATGCAGATTTCTCGCTATATGTGAGACATGGTGATAGAGGGGTTGTGCTTGTTGTCATCTATGTAGATGACTTGATCATTACGGGGGACCATGATGCAGAGATCTTTGATGTAAAGATCTTGCTTAGACAAAACTTCGAGATGAAGGATCTGGGGGAGCTCATATATTTCTTGGGCATTGAGGTGATTAGGTCACCACATGGTATTGGATTACTGCAGAGACAGTATGGCTTGGACATGTTGTCCAAGTATGGTATGACAGGCTGTAAGCCTATCTCAATGCCATTGGATCAGAATGGCAAGTTGAGTGCAGATTCAGGAGAGATTTTGGAGGATCCTACTATGTATAGGTGCATAGGAGGAAGTTTGATCTACATGACGATCACCAGACCAGATTTGAGCTATGCTGTTAGGTTGGTGAGTCAGTTTATGCAGGTTCCATGGAAACCGCATTTGGATGCAGTGAGACGCATACTGAGGTATGTGAGGTCTACTTTGCATTGTGGACTATTCTATGAGACTGGGACAGAGATATGTGTCCATGGGTACACAGATGCTGATTGGGCTGGTAGTATCTCAGATAGAAGATCTACCAGTGGCTTCATGTTTTATTTGGGGAGTGCTGCTGTGACTTGGAGCAGCAAGAAGCAGCCTACGGTTGCTCTATCGAGTACAGAGGCCGAGTACAGAGGAGCTGCTATGGCAGCATGTGAGGTAGCTTGGTTGAGAAAGCTACTTGCAGATTTGGGTCTATCAGTGGATAGACAAGTTGTTATTTTCTGTGACAACATTAGCAGTATACAGTTGGCCAGAAACCCAGTCTTTCATGCTCGTACGAAGCACATAGAGGTCCACTACCACTTCCTTAGAGAGAAGGTCTTGGCAGGAGATCTTGACCTTGTTTATGTCAGCACACAGAGGATCAGGTAGCTGACATCTTCACCAAAGCATTGGGTACAGAGAAGCTCCGCAGATTCAGGGCTTCACTTGGTGTACATGAGATGGAGTTGAGCTCGAGGGGGAGTGTTGAGATATCGAGCTCGTCTAGTGAGGCGGTGGACACTGATGATCCGCCTGGGGGATAGGCCCCACACTTACACCACTGGCATGGTTGGTGAGATCTTGGGTGATATGCGGCCAGTGGGATGACAGGCTGTGTGACAGCCATTCTAGAGACTGGCATAGTTATAGCGCCAGCTTATTTAGTCGGGTTCACACTATAGAGAACTCGTGTATGTATTGGTTGAGTACCTTTCATATTATGTGTACTCTTATTCTTGTATATGGTGTGTTGAGTGTTGAGTGAAGAAGAAGAAGATTTTCAGCCTCTCACCTTGTGTGTTCTCTATTAGGGTTTTGTGAGTGTGTGTGTGTGCTTGCAAGAGCTCAAGCTCTCTTCCCCCCTGCATCTTTTCACTTTATGCATAAGGTCTCATGCATAGTTTTATACTTAAGGCCTCATGCATAGCTTTATGCATAAGGCTTCATGTATAGTTTTATGCTTAAGGCCTCATGCATGAGGCCTTATGCATAGTGCTTCATGCAAAGCTTTATGCTTAAGGCCTTAAACATAAAACTATGCATGAGGCCTCATGCTTAAGGCCTTATGCATAAGGCCTCATGCATAGTTTTATGTTTAAGGCCTCATGCTTAAGGCCTTATGCATAGTGCTTTATGCATAAGCCTTATACATAAGTTTTATGCATAAGGCCTCATGCATAGCTTTATGCTTAAAGCTTTATGCATAAGCCCTCATGCACAATGCTTTATACAAGGCTTGCGTAATGTCTTTATAAGGCTTGCATAAGGCATAGTGCTTTAAATATAATGCATATTACTTTAAATATAATGCATAGTGTTTTAAGCTTATGCTGCATAGTACTTTAAACATAATGCATAAGGCGGCCTAATGCACAATGCTTTATGCATAAGGCGGCCTAATGCACAATGTTTTATGCAAGGCTTGCATAATGGCTTGTATAAGGCTTGCATAACGCATAGTGCTTTAAACATAATGCATAGTGTTTTAAGCTTATGCATAGTACTTTAAACATAATGCTTGCATAAGGCTTGCGTAGTAGCGGCTTGCATAACTTTCAAGCGGCTTGCATAGTGCTTTAAACATAATGCTTGTATAGCAGCTTGCATGTTTGCATAGCTTGCATAGCTTGCGTAGCGGCTTGCGTAGCTTGCGTAGCTTGAATAGTGAGGTCATTTGACTTAAAGAATCGGGAAGTCTTCATTTAATAATATTTTCTTAATATTTTATTATTTTTTATGTTTTGAGGAATGAGATGATTCCCGGGGTCAATTGACTTAAAGAGCCGGGAAATCTTCATTTTATAATATTTTTTAAATATTTTCTTTGTTTGTATATGTAATGTCCCTCCCAAGCCATGTATGTATGTGTCTCTTTTAATATAGATTTCAATAAGAAAAGAGAGTGTAATTAGAAAGAGTGAGACAATAAGGCTAGAAACATTAGAAAAGTGTTAGAATAAAAATATTAGCTCCAAAAATCCTAAAAGAAATAAGAACATAAGAATAGTTCTATTAAGAGATAAGTATTCCCAAAAATAGAATTTCGATTTTAGGTGATAAGAGGTCATATTTAGAGTACTTTTACACATTTAGAGTCCATGCGAAAAATGTGAAACAACAACGCGTTTCTAAAGATGGTGCGTTTGCGGCTATATACAGACGTTTTTGCCTATTCTGCCCGCGCTGGCTTGTAGACCAGATGCCTTCCCGTTCTTTTGACTGGTTATATGACCATATTCTGAGTTTTTATCAGAGAGTTATGGCCGAAACAATTTGCTGTTTCTGTCAGGGTCTCTACATAGAGAAAACTGTGAGAAGACAGCAAGTAGCCTCAAGGTAATCCTAGAGTTTGAGATGCATATATCCCTTCATTCTTATCTAATATCTTAGAAAAGAAGCTTAGATTTTCTATGGTCTTTCGGAGGAAGAGACCAAAACTCCATAGCTTTTCTTTTAGAGAAAGAATAGTATGCCGTAGCCTTGTAAGAGAAGGCTATTTTGCCATAGATCTTAGAAAGAGAGGAGAGTCACAGTATGAGTAAGAGGAGATAAAGCTTGGAGATGATTGGATGATTTCAATCATAAGAGAAGGTATTAGAAGACTCTATTTTCTAAAGCTCTTGTTAATAACGAGCAAAGGCAACGATAAACGACAAATTTCTATGAGGTATATACATATTTTGTTTTTTAATTATATATCATTCTTAGGGGTTGAGGTATGGGCCCGGCTTCTCTATTGATTGTTACAGTGATCTATTTAATTGATTTACCATTTAAAGTTTGTATTCTTTTAAGCAATAGCATATGCCTTAATAAAGAATGTCTTATCGCAATCTCAAGTTGAAATGCTAAAATCTTTGTGAAAAAGATTGTTTTCTTAAAGAAGGTGACATGGATCCTAGTCATATGGTTTAGTGAGTAAATGGATTGTTATCTTGGTTAAATTAAGGTACAGGTACAACTTCTCCCTGCCTTGACGCTGCCCCGTTCTTGTGCTTGTGTAGCCGGACGGCGGAGACGTTAGTAAGGCCCGGAGTTGGCCCTCATACCATTGGGAGAATGAGGTTTGCCGATTGAGGCAAGTGATTGTGATGATGCTGCCTAGTTCTGAGGGCCCAGGCTAGTGCGGTGAATTAGCCCACCCTAATGCGCAGACATCCCTCTGAGGGGCGGGAGGATCGAGCGATGGAGCCTGAGAGGGCGACAGGCCGGCTTGAGTCCTCGCCAGCGGCCGACGATGAGGTGTATGGTCCCGTAGGGTTTTGCCCAGCATGTAGAGGCTGGAAGGCCGAATTCTAGATCATCGGCGGTATAAAGGAAAAGAATAAGAGAGCCGGTTTGGCTTGTATAAAATTGATTCATGTATAAACTTTTCTTTTAAATCTTGTCTTGGCATTATTGTACTGTGGAAAAAGGCTGTTTTAATAAACCTTGTGAAAGGGCCTATAAGGAACATGTTTGTTTATGTCAAACAGTGTGGTAGGATTAATTAGAAAACAAATTGACGCGTAAGTAGGGTGGAAAGTGGGAGGATGGAATGCCTCGACGGCACCATCCTACGGACGGGTGGACCCGATTAGTCGGGTAGCTTTCCAACATATTAAGTGAAAGCCCTACGTTAGATAAATAGGTTCTCGAGCAATTCTATTCTAGAAGACTAGGCCAACGGCTGTGCCTTGCATGGATGAGGAAAAAAGCGTTGTCTCTAGGAATCAAGACTAGTAGTTGCCCAAATTATGATCAATTACCCTATGGGTGATTTGATTTTTAGAAAACCACGCTCCCCCTACGGGATAGAACTAGGTCTTACCTATGAATCGTATCCTTGAATCTCTGTATGGTCAAGGTGTCGATGAGTAGGAAATTTTCTCTAAGATAAGACTTAGTGGACTATCTTAAGCGTTTCCCCCATTTGCGGAAGGGGGGAACCTTACAAGTGGTATCAGAGCCGATCTTAGTTCCTAGGATTTATTTTTCAAAAGTTAACTATCAAAGGGATTAAAACAAGTGATTGTTTATCATATGAGGACGAATCAATCATCTCTACTGGCCATAGAAGTGATTTGAATATCCTCACATGTTGAGACGGTCATCCTATGAAATTGTGCTTGTATCTTGGGGGTGCACACGCAAGATATTTGTACAATAAATTTGAGAAATGAGATTGGGGAGAAAACCTTTTGTGAGGAAAACATAGGGTGATCAAATTAAGAATCTAGTGAGAGACTGAATAGAAGGATAGACCAAAACTTTGTTTAGAGAAATTTTCAGGATATATCTCATTAGTTCGCATATTATAAATTATTAAGATTATAACTCCATTAAGGTTTGAATAGTTGACGTGTGAATGGCATCCATTGGATGCTTTACACTAGGACGATCATCCAAGATCTAGAACCCATCTCAGACAAACATGGGTCTATAACTTCGGATGTGTAATTCCCAGAGGATCATGCTCTTAGATGTGTTAATCCCAAGATACTAGGTGTGTAATTTTCAAAAAACTAATCATCTCAGATATGTCAATCCTGATAATCTTTCAATCCCAAGACACCAGATGTGTAATTCTCAAGAAAATGAAGATCTCAGATGTATTAATCCTTACTGCCTTCAAATGTGGTGCTATGATAAGTATTTGATAGTTTTGAACTTTTAATGGATATAATGAAAGAAGCAAGCTCACCCTTGCTCGCGTCTAAAAATCATAAGAAATGCCAAATTAGTTGGAAGCATTGTTGTCAATCCCACCATTGGAGCTAAAAAGTTAGAAGCATTGTTGTCAATCTAACCACTGGAGCTAGAATCAGTTATGAGATGCCATGAAAGTACACCTTCGTGAAAGGTTTTGTCCTCTAGGATTTTGAGAGGATAAAATGAATGATTTTTTGGAGAGCTAACCCAAGAAAGGAAGACCCAAAAAGAATACCACCAAACTTTTGTTAAACTTCTCCGATTTGCTCTAGAGATGGATGAGATAACTCTTCTCCATCGATTCATTTGGAAGATTAATCTACCTTTGAATAACCTCATCAAGAATGTGAAACCATCCTCTATTTCAGAAGCCATAAGTATAGCCAGAGACTGTGATAAAGTTTTTTTTTGTATAGAAAGTGTCGATAAGGACATGAGTCCTTCCATGTTAATCAAGAAGATGTCCCCTAATTCAAGAGGAACGTCAAGTCCACCCTTGGCTACAAGGAATCATGAGCTAGAGCAAAAATTAGGTCAAGAAATAGAGATAGCAGGGTTAAAGATAATCAAATTCAACAAGTATTTCTATGAGTATTTCTATGAGTATTTCTATGAGTAAATAGAAGAGGATTGGTGCAAGATTTATGTGAAGTAATGTGCATGATGAATAGAGGTATTCTACAAGACGATGCTAAAATTATGAAGTTACTATCATAGGTTAGATTGCGTAAAGAATTGATTCCCTTACGTTTTTTTTCCATGATAATTTGTTAAGTACCATATTACATGGGGGTATAGAATAAGGAATTCGAAGGTTCATATCATATGAGAGGTATATGGATGCATGAACTTAGGATAATAAGGCCAATTAACTTTAGAATAATAGACCTTTTGTAGGCACAACAAAACGAGCCAAGCATATGAAATAAGAGACTCGCAACAATGTTTAGATAAAAGAAGATTTCTACCTAGTGGGGACACCACTTTGAAAGAGACAGGAGGATTTACTTAGATACTACCCTAGCTCCCGAGATGAGGACATCTCGAATCTTTTAAGTGGGGGAGATTGTAATGTCCCTCCCAAGCCATGTATGTATGTGTCTCTTTTAATATAGATTTCAATAAGAAAAGAGAGTGTAATTAGAAAGAGTGAGACAATAAGGCTAGAAACATTAGAAAAGTGTTAGAATAAAAATATTAGCTCCAAAATCCTAAAAGAAATAAGAACATAAGAATAGTTCTATTAAGAGTTAAGTATTCCCAAAAATAGAATTTCGATTTTAGGTGATAAGAGGTCATATTTAGAGTACTTTTACACATTTAGAGTCCATGCATACTAAAAATATAAAAAAACAATACGTTTCTAAAGATGGTGCGTTTGCGGCTATATACAGACGTTTTTGCCTATTCTGCTCGCGCTGGCTTGTAGACCAGATGCCTTCCCGTTCTTTTGATTGGTTATATGATCATATTCTGAGTTTTTATCAGAGAGTTATGGCCGAAACAATTTGCTGTTTCTGTCAGGGTCTCTACATAGAGAAAACTGTGAGAAGACAGCAAGTAGCCTCAAGGTAATCCTAGAGTTTGAGATGCATATATCCCTTCATTCTTATCTAATATCTTAGAAAAGAAGCTTAGATTTTCTATGGTCTTTCGGAGGAAGAGACCAAAACTCCATAGCTTTTCTTTTAGAGAAAGAATAGTATGCCGTAGCCCTGTAAGAGAAGGCTATTTTGCCATAGATCTTAGAAAGAGAGGAGAGTCACAGTATGAGTAAGAGGAGATAAAGCTTGGAGATGATTGGATGATTTCAATCATAAGAGAAGGTATTAGAAGACTCTATTTTCTAAAGCTCTTGTTAATAACGAGCAAAGGCAACGATAAACGATAAATTTCTATGAGGTATATACATATTTTGTTTTTCAATTATATATCATTCTTAGGGATTGAGGTATGGCCCCGGCTTCTCTATTGATTGTTACAGTGATCTATTTAATTGATTTACCATTTAAAGTTTGTATTCTTTTAAGCAATAGCATATGCCTTAATAAAGAATGTCTTATCGCAATCTCAAGTTGAAATGCTAAAATCTTTGTGAAAAAGATTGTTTTCTTAAAGAAGGTGACATGGATCCTAGTCATATGGTTTAGTGAGTAAATGGATTGTTATCTTGGTTAAATTAAGGTACAGGTATAACTTCTCCCTGCCTTGACGCTGCCCCGTTCTTGTGCTTGTGTAGCCGGACGGCGGAGACGTTAGTAAGGCCCGGAGTTGGCCCATGGTATCCCTCATACCATTGGGAGAATGAGGTTTGCCGATTGAGGCAAGTGATTGTGATGATGCTGCCTAGTTCTGAGGGCCCAGGCTAGTGCGGTGAATTAGCCCACCCTAGTGCGCAGACATCCCTCTGAGGGGCGGGAGGATCGAGCGATGGAGCCTGAGAGGGCGACAGGTCGGCTTGAGTCCTCGCCAGCGGCCGACGATGAGGTGTATGGTCCCGTAGGTTTTGCCCAGCATGTAGAGGCTGGAAGGTCGAATTCTAGATCATCGGCGGTATAAAGAAAAAGAATAAGAGAGCCGGTTTGGCTTGTATAAAATTGATTCATGTATAAACTTTTCTTTTAAATCTTGTCTTGGCATTATTGTACTGTGGAAAAAGGCTGTTTTAATAAACCTTGTGAAAGGGCCTTAATTAAGGAACATGTTTGTTTATGTCAAACAGTGTAGTAGGATTAATTAGAAAACAAATTGACGCGTGAGTAGGGTGGAAAGTGGGAGGATGGAATGCCTCGACAGTACCATCCTACGGACGGGTGGACCCGATTAGTCGGGTAGCTTTCCAACATATTAAGTGAAAGCCCTACGTTAGATAAATAGGTTCTCGAGCAATTCTATTCTAGAAGACTAGGCCAACGGCTGTGCCTTGCATGGATGAGGAAAAAAGCATTGTCTCTAGGAATCAAGACTAGTAGTTGCCCAAATTATGATCAATTACCCTATGGGTGATTTGATTTTTAGAAGACCACGCTCCCCCTACGGGATAGAACTAGGTCTTCCCTATGAATCGTATCCTTGAATCTCTGTATGGTCAAGGTGTCGATGAGTAGGAAATTTTCTCTAAGATAAGACTTAGTGGACTATCTTAAGCGTTTCCCCCATTTGCGGAAGGGGGAAACCTTACAGTATAGATGTGGCATGGGTCCTCGTTCTCTTGTCCCACACAGACCCACAAGTTGAGGCTATCATCAAGTCTCAATGATGGTTTGCTAGAGAGGTAGAGGGTATCTTTGGCTATACTCCCACTCCCGAGCAATTGGCAGCCTATGCAGCAAGCACCCCTTTACCATCAGGTCCACCCACATCTCAACAGAGTCCCTTGCCAGGCACTTCACCTGCCTTTACATTCACCCCTCATCTGTCAGCCGCCCCAGTTAGAGCTACAGCATCTCCTACACCTCCACCTTTAGGAGATGTGACACCTCACAGTTATCATGGCTCATGAGAGTGGCAGTCGTCATCGTAGGGAGGGTAGTCGTGGAGATAGTGGCAGTCGTGCACTAGTACTAAGAGTGGAGGTAGAGGAGATAGAGGATGCCTAGGACAGTGCTTTATGGGTGGGGATAGTTCTTCAGAGTCACTATCACATCATGGTGATATATCATATTATGATATCATAGTTGTGGGTGGCATAGTTGATGACTCTCGTGGTGGGAAGGAGTTGGTAAACTACTTGCATGGTGCCAAGTAGTTTTTGCACACTATAAAGAGTGCTTTATATATTTTAAGCAACAAAGGGAGAGCCTTGTGGATGGTTACATTAAAGCTGTCCACAGGAAGTATCCTAATCCTTATAAACTAAAGGTTTAACAGTAGATGGGCATGACACAAAATCAAAGACATACTTAAGAATATGAGGTCTCTAGTAAGGAGGCATGCAAAGGAGGAGAAAGCCCGAATAGATGCCGACCAAAATGGACATGGTAAGCCATCTACTGCTCATAAGGGCGAGTGGAAGAAAGCCAATAAGGAGCTCTTAAGGAGTAGTGAACCAACAACAAAGAGAAGCACGGTGAATACAAATGGAGTGATATGGATTGTCGCACTTCGGATCTGGAGGTCGTGCATCATGGGAGGCCGAGTTTGTATGTATAGTGCAACTTCATGTCTTTTCTTTATATGCTCTCTATTTGAGTTGTGTAAATAATTGTTGTAATGTTTGTCTTGTGATGTAGCATAGCATTGTGGGTAGAGATCCTACCCCAACGCAGACTGGCTACCATCGCCCAGTAGAGGAGATACATGGAACTACCTTCACGACGATGAAGGGATCATCTCTGATGAACAATACAATCGAGCAAGGAGAACACCAATGCAAGTAATACTTTTTATTTTTATTTACAAAACATGTTTCGACCTTTATAATACTTTCTATTTTTATTTATATATATCTTCACTTTGTGTAGGCACAAGGTAGACAAGAAGGAGGACAAGAAGACTCGGACAGTGATGACTCCTCCGAGTAGTCACCCACTAGTTTTTCTTCATGTATATTTTGGGTTTATGCAACTATGTTTCTTTTTCAAGTCTCATGTGGCTGCCATCATGTGGCTACCATGTTTATTTTTCAAGTCTCATGTGGCTACCATGTTTATGCAACTATGTTTCTTTTTCAAGTCTCATGTGGCTACCATCATGTATGGATAACTTCTTGGATATAAGATAAAAATTTTAATCTTCTTTATGTATCTATGTTTTTATTCAAGCCTTATGTGGCTACGATCATGTATGGACACATTTTTGGATATAAAATATAATTTCTCATCTTCTTAAATAATCAATATTCGAAGTGTGTTCACAAATCTTTTTGTGCATATCTATCTTTAATTTGATTTTTTATGTTGATATATTTGTTGATCTTGATTCGTCTATGTACAAGTAAGCAAAACCTTAAACCAGAGAGTTGCCTGTGTCGAAAATGTAGCTGTACATCTGCACAGGCAGCTCTCTAAATTTTTTTTGAAATTCCAGAGTACGTCAATTATGCAGTATAGATGCGCTTATAGACGCTCTTATAGACGCACATATAGATGCTCTTATAGCTTTTATTATAGATGCATGTTAGTAGATGCGATTTTAAACGCGCTTATAAACACACCCGTAACATTTTAAACCACATTATCAAAATACGTCTACAAACGCACCTACGGTCTCTCTCTTTTTTTGTTTTGTTCTTCTTAAATCTCTATATACGCCTCTATTATGCAGTATAGACACGCTTATAGATGCACATATAGATGCTCTTATAGCTTTTATTATAGATGCATGTAAGTAGATGCGATTTTAAACGCGCTTATAAACACACCCGTAACATTTTAAACACGTTGTCAAAATACATCTACAAACGCGCCTACGGTCTCTCTCTTTTTTTTGTTTTCTTCTTCTTAAATCTCTAGTTAAGGCCTGCAAATGAGAAACTATGATGGGTGCTAAAGCCCTTCAAGTAGTTTTCAAAGAGCACTGCACTACTTCCGTCTCAAATGAGCGTGGACAGCCGGCCGGCCAAGACTACGCTTGGATTTCCGGCGTCTGTGTGATCATCCGCTGTTGTGAAAATCAAAACGAGCGAGCTCGTCTAATGCTGTGATCGTCTGCTGTTTACGATGTTTTTTTTTTAATAACCTCCATGATTGCTACCCGTTTTAGCCGCCTGCGCTTATTCCAGCTACCACGACGTGCTGCAATGCTGAATTTCCAGCCCACGAACAAAATTCACTGATTGTTGCCGTCCGATAGCCGATTTGTTCATAACTACCAATGTTGAGCTCTGTTGGATTTTGCTGTCATCGTGGCACAGCAAACAACTGTCTGCGCGCTCAGCCTCACTGACAATGCCTGCGCTGACCCTAACTGCCAACACCTAGCCTCACACGTTGCTTGAACGGTGCTTGCCAACGAGACTGCGTTAAACTGCTTGATTCTGCGCGCTCAGCCTCACTGACAATGCCTGCGCTGACCCTAACTGCCAACACTTAGCCTCACACGTTGCTTGAACGATGCTTGCCAACGAGACTGCGTTAAACTGCTTGATTAGATTGGCTCTGGCACTACAGTCTTCTTCTATTTGGCTCTGGCGTTGTAGGCTTCTTCTTTGCCTAGTTGATCATGCTATTTGCAATAGTTGTTATAGATAATAGCGCAAGTTGACGCTAGCCTTCCAAGGCCCCATATAGCACATCTTCGAAGGTGATTGTTTGGCAACGAAGAAGAGAAATGAAGAGGCGGGAAGAAAGGCAAATGTGACCTCGTATATGTGGCTTGGACTTCTCCCAGTGATTGTGGTAAGAAGACCTACTAGTATAGTTGCAAGCTATCATTCCTATTTTGAATACAAAGGAGGTGAGTAGTATGTGGTGGTGGGTAACTAGCAAGACTTCCGAGCTCTAAACTCATTACAACTCACATACACTTTACGTTACAACGTATCCTTTGAAGTCCTTGCTCCTCACAAAGTCCACGAGCACATACACAATTATATATACTACATCTACTTTCTAGGGAGGACTGATGGTACTTATTTTGTTGATTGACATTGTATAGCAAATCAAGTCTATGGATTGATGAGAGAGTGGGTCAACTAAAGCTTACAAGGAGATTAGAGACCTCGACTGTTGTTGTTTACGAAATTTATTACAACCACCCAATATATGGCTGCATCATTAAGTAAGTCCTAAACTCTATTAGATGTCTACTTTAGTAGCTTATTATATTATATTTTAACATTCCAATGCACTTGGGAAGTCCAGTTTTAACTAGGTGTTTTAACTAGGTAGGAAAGGGTGCAAATTAGTAGAAGGTTTATTAAAAGTTATAGTTTCCTGAACTGAAATAACTTTTGATGCACAACTCAAAATGTAAAAGTGATTGCATCCATAGAAAGCTCATCTTAAGTAGATAACTTTTGACTACTTAAACGTCCCAATCAGACTTATGAGTCAAAAGTTATGAGCTCTACAAGTTGACCATGTTTGGAGAAGTTGTCCATGCCTAGTATTTTCTCTTAGCTCAAAGAATATTTTTGAGTTCTGGCTTTTGCTTGATGTCATAGAGACCTTGCACTAGGCCTGTGTCAGGTATAACCTCAAACTGTTAAATTTAAAAATTGCCTAAAATTGGCAACCTTGCCCTTTGATCATATATTGCTATCAACAAACTACTTGGGATCAAGGCTAGGAAGAAGACCTTGTGTACATTCAATTGTGTTGCATATTGCGGTTTGCTGAGCGAGTTGAATTTGTTACCTCTATCTTTAGATTTTTTGGGGATTAGTATATTGGAGATTATTTTGGGGAATTGAGAACAACTCCTTTCTAAGACTTTAGACCATTCCTAAATTTAATCAACAAGTTGCCATTCTCATTTGACAAAACTGATAGAAACTGAATTGAGGGGGGAATTCAAGATAAGGTAAGAGAAGAGTAATATTTAGATTTCCTCTTACTAAAGTCTAGTGTCTTTTTATTGGTCCCTCACAGTTCTAGACTCAATTGGGCATCTGTCCTATGAACTTGAGAAGTGATAGAGTCTTAAAAACAACTCTCGGTTTGGAGGATCTGATAGGACCTCTCATGCACCCACAACAAGCAGTGAAACTAAACTCATTAAATCTAAGGAAGTTGGATTGAGAACAAGACTGCCTAAAGAATCGAGTAGTGAGTCAGACCATGTATCGATTGAGAGAGGAGGCTCTTGGTTTCAAGAAATTTCACTTGAAGGAGAAAAGGAAAGAGCCATGTCAAGCGGCCATACTAATCCTTTTCTTAGAGCCGCCTTAGGCGAAGAGTTTATCAAACAAGCACTAAGTGAATCATCTCCTAGAGATTGGAAAAAGTTATCATCGGGAAGTTCAAATTTGAGAAGATTATTTGTATCATCTATGGCAAAGTACGTATACATGGACTCAAAAAAAAAAGAGTTTTCAATATCATTCCTATTAAGGGAATGAGATCTAGCCCATGTCCTGAGAACCCTAATGCATTTTGATTAAATAGACCTAACTAGGGATTATACTTCTATAAGAATGTATGAGGTAATAAGTACATTCCTTGTGATAAGCCAGAGGCAGAAGTACTCATGGAAGAGCTTAGGCAAGGGGAGAAGGAGCCTTCTCTTATCCCTCATCATGAGCCACACCCATCAAGTGTTGACTCAACATCCAATAAAGAAAATGCCAAGGTTGGGGAAGATGAAGTACTCTTGAGAGGAGCTTGGGAAATTGGAGCTTCAAGTGGATTCCTTAAGTTCACTTTCCAAATAGCACCCATGATGAAATAATCTCGCCAAATACTCATGAGATGACTGGGGAATTAATAACATTTACCCTCAAAATAAAGAGAAATTGATCACAACATCAATTTGTCTAATCACAATGCTCATCCACTCACTAGATCTCTAATAGATCGGGATTTTAATACTACTTCTCATTCAAGAAAATCCACTCTATAACTAGTGTATGTCATGTGAAAATAAAAGATTAATCATCTCGAGAAGAAGATTTTTTTCTTAAAAAACACATGTTATAAATGGAGACCTAGACATTAATCTTAACCAAATTGCAATAGAGATTGATTAACATGAAACCATGAGATAGCGTCTATTCCAGATCCAGCTTACTATGAAAATTGGATGCAATTATTGGTGGCAACCATGGATGTAGTACCCCAAAAAATCAAAATCAAATTCTAGAAGGATAAAAACACGGAAGCTAATTTGTTTATGATGTGAATTTTGTATCAATAAAGGAAATATATAGTGATGAAGCGTCATGGAAATGATTGTGCGAAGATATCCTTTATAAGAAAATTGAAAAAGCAAAAAAAAAACTAGATAAAACTAGGAACAAACCTTTGAAGATTAGGACAAGTCCCCACCCAAATCTTGAAAATGAGAATCATTTCTTATAATATGTGGGTGTTGTGCAATCCTATGATAAGTTAGTTCAGACTCTTGGAGAAGATCACTCCTACTCAAAACCTTGAGGTAGTCCGAAGAGCCAATGATCAAACTAACACATCTTCAGAAGAGATTTCCTCTGAAAAGATGACTCAAAGTGCCAAAAAGAAGAAGAATGAGCTTCTGAAAGAAGAAGAATGAGCTTCTGAAAGAAGAAGAATAAGCTTCTGAAAGAAGCTGAAAAAGAGGAATAAGCTTCTGAAAGAAGCTGAAAAAGAGGAAAAAAAGAAAACTCGAGAAGAGGAAACATGACTATAGCATAGATTGGACCATGAGGACAGCCACAATCAAGCTAGCACAACAAATGGTGAGCACTCTTCACTAAAAAAGAGTTGGGATAGAATCTACCGAGATCCAAATAATTATTAACAGTACCTACAAGTAGGCCCTATCAAGCCGGTAAGTGCAATCATCCATAAACTCCTCATCCAATCAACCCCCACCAAAAGTCAAGGAGTCAAAAAACCCAACCAAGCGCAACCAAAGAAGGAAAAGCTTTGCCTCAAAAACAAGGAGACACCGTAAGAGAAACCAAAGGTTAATAACCAATACATCCAATCCTGCTACCTCAATTTCACAGAAAGCCCCCAAAAAAAAGCTTCATAAAAAATGAGGGGGCACTATAAGAGAAACCAAAGGTTAATAACCAATACATCCAATCTTACTCAAAAATCCCCAAAGAATCAGACGAACTAGTGTGGGTACCAAAGACAACTAGGAAGCCTACTTGTGAGCCTGCCAAATAACCAAAGCCCAGGAATAGATCTCCAAGATACTAATGATGACAATTTGGTGTCCCTAAATAAAAAACAAACCAAAATCCATATAGTAATCTAACTACACAGGGATGACCACTCAAGGGTACCCAAGGATCCAACCACACAAGGATGGACCACTCAAGGGTCATTAAAATGATCTCTTCAGGTATCATAACTACAGTTATAACGTAAGAAATACCTTCTATAGGGTAATAAATTGATGTGGAACTTAAGCTTTATTATCCCTTTGTATGCATTTAGGCATGAGACTATTTGTACCAAAGTTTAGATCGGATCAAGGACATGTTTTCCTAATCAAACCCAAGTCTCATATGACATTAAGTTTCTTCCTGCTCCTGTATCTAATAAAGCAAGCTTAGCTATGTTTTGTTTGTTCACAGGGAAGCCTAGGCAAAGCCTTCTTGGTTTGACCTCTTCCTCCTCATATCATGATCATTATGTACTTCAACCATGTGGACAGGTATAATACCTCCCTTTGCTTACCTTTTTCTGCTCGAGCTTTAACTTCTTGTTGGGATCATCTCTTCATCTTAGCCTCCTCTTTTCTCTCTTTTTTAGCCTTGTGAATGGCTTGAAGTTGCTCATAGGACAACATCCCATAGTATTTTCAAGGTTTGTTGTCATTGAGGAATCTTTGCATTTAGACTCCATCAAGAGTTTTAGGTGTGCTATCCCTCCAATTGTGAGTTTGTAGATCCTGAAAGGACCCACCCCTCACAACTTCAATTTTCTTTTATTTTTCTTGAGGTTATAAAGTAGGACTAGGTTTCCTTCCTTGAACCTCTTGTTTTTTATATTGGCATTTGAGCCACATTTTCCTTATGTTTTTCTCGGTGTACATGCCCACCACTACGCGTAGCCTTGCTTCATCTAATTTCTGGAGCTCTAAATCATTCAGATAACTCATTGCCTATCCATTCCATTTTCTTCACTACCCTCTCAATGTTGGGATCATGCATTCAATCGGGAGTATAGCATTAAGTCCGAAGACTAGGTTATAAGGCGTAGTCCTAGTTGAGGATTTGTAGATGGTTTTGTAAGCCCATAAAGTGGATGAGATATTTTTCTCCAATCCATACTTGATTCCTCTATTGTCTTTGTAAGCATATTACATAGGACCTTGTTTGTGCTTTCAACCTATCCGTTCATTTGTGGATAGTACGGGGATGTCTTACAATGTACTACTACCATCAGTTCTTCTAAGAGAAAATCCACCACATTAGTTAAGAATTGGTTGCTAGCTCTAGAGAGGACATCCAAATCTAGTAATAATATGCTCATAAATGAACTTGGCGATCATTCTCGCATTTGCTTTTACTATGGCCTTCCACCTAGTCGATAGCCATGATGATGTATCACGCTTATGTGCTTCTATAGCAACTGGGCTAATGGGTCCTGCGAAGTCAATGCCCCGTTTGGGAAAATCTCTTATAGACATGATTAGCTCTAATGGAATTCTATCCTTTTATTGTGGAATGGTGAAGCAATGGCCTCATCTCACAACATTTAACACATTCTATTACATCACTAAAGACTATATCCTCCAAATTTCCCTCTTGCATGAGCTTATTTTAGAACATTAACGTACTTGTCCTCACATTCATAGAGTCTTAAGACATCATCTGTCCCTCTCTATAGAGTTATCCTGAAATGAGGGTGTGCAAGGTGACATCCTTCAATAAGTGGCATTTTCTTCTTAGGGCTCAAGTATTAAGCAATTCATAACTACACCTTGGCTTTAAGCTTATTTAAAATTGAGATGCATCTGCTAGAAGATCATCCTTGACCCTTGTTAGTCCCTCCCTATTGGAAATTCTTGATAGGTGATTAGCTCTGACATGTGACGTTCCTTTGCAAAGCGACACTGTGAAATCAAATTCCACTACATAATTTGCCCTATGGTGCATGGTTGATTCATGAGGTAAAGAAACTCCTGATGGTTTGAAAAAATATAAACTTGTTCGCCCAAAAGATAATGATGAAACTTCTTTATTGCATAATTCATCATAGCCTTCCCTCTTTATGGTTGTATGATCCTTTTCTAGATCATTAAGTTGTCTATTGGAATATTTAATTGGAAATTCCATGTTCTTTTTGCTATAGCTTAGCCTCCTTCTTGACGCTCCCTTCCTTTATGGCCTCATTTCATCTCCCTTTGTCCAAACTTGGAAGTCTTTTTAGACTACATCAAAACCATATCATAGGAGTAGTCATGCGCTAGCACTTCAACTATCTTAGGATCTATTTTTATGGCATTTACACTAGGTCTTTTCATTAGATCCTTCCAACTAGAGCATAACTTCTCGCTTGCCTTCAAGGCTTCCACACATTTTAAGTATTGTTCTTCCCCCTTCAGGCTTGGTGGGTCTCTAGCTCTAACTTTTGCTGGTGTCTAAGCTCTTTTGATGAGTAGATCTTCTCTCTTTTTGAGGAATTCTTCGAGAAGGGCATGATGTTTTGGTAACACATCTCCTTCTTCATCTTTGCTATCAAAGAGCTGCTTTTGCTGCAAGACTTGCACTTAAGTCCCTGAATGGTACAATTTTTAACTCTTTGGAAGACTTTCTCCTCATTTTTTATTCCTCTTAAATTGGTGGAACCGATGTCTCTTTTTTTGGAGTCAGTGAGGTCACAATCCTAACTGCGATTATGTCTCTACCGTTTGTCAAAAAATTGTGTTCCCTTGGTGTTGGCCGTTGTAAGATAGCAAGTGCATCCAATTTTCCTCCTCTTTAGGTTTTGATAATGAAGCTATGGAAGCTTCATCTTCCAACTCGCACCTTATTTTGTCATTTTGTCCACTAGCAAGTGTAAGATAGCAAGTGCATCCAATTTTCCTCCTCTTTAGGTTCTGATAATAATGAAGCCAGCTCGCACCTTATTTTGTCATTTTGTCACTAAAGTGCTACATATGTATTAAGCCCAAGTGAGTCATCTTATTTGACCCCAAGTCATCATCATGACAAGCATTCTGGTGACCTTTTTGTACTTATGGTCCTACAAGTTCACCTTAATGGTCTTTCCCTCTTTAAAT
This sequence comes from Cibotium barometz, assembly GCF_041138505.1. Taxonomy (NCBI): domain Eukaryota; kingdom Viridiplantae; phylum Streptophyta; class Polypodiopsida; order Cyatheales; family Cibotiaceae; genus Cibotium; species Cibotium barometz. Next base: position 39,503,543 of record NC_141066.1, read on the forward strand.
GACAGCATAACCCCATCATGAATCATTGATAATTGGTGCATGAATGATCTTCTAAGAATCATGTCATAATTTGTGATAGATGGGCCTTCCAAAGTCAACAAATAGTAAATGTATGCTCGTAGGTCAAGCTACACGATGTTACCTCAACATCCTTTAAGATTCCCATAGGGGTTCCTAAATTTTTATCCACTAGCTTGAGGACTATTTTGGCTCTTCTAAGGGGCTTGCTTCCTGATCTTTGCCCATAATGCTCACTCCTGCTCTTGTCACAAGGATCCCAGTGGTGGTCTCCTCCCTATGTAAGGCATTCATATTATCTTCCCAACCACACTAACGTGTACACCCTTGAATGTTTGTTGTGATGGAAAATTTTGCTCTTCCCCATGCCATCGTACGCAAACATTCTCCAATGGTGACATCTATCCAAAGGCGGTGGATTTGTTTTTCATGGGGCATTCTGTCCTTGACATCTAAAAGCAAGCAAGAGGGACTCTCTTCAAACTATTAATGTCCCATGGTCTCTAAGCTCTCAATGCTATTTGCATTAAGTTAGTCACAACTATTACATCTATATCCCACATCATTGTTGGTTATGGTTGTCCCAAATGGTAATCACTTTTGGGTGGGCTTCTTGAGATTGAGTTTGGAGAGTCAACATATATTTTGATGTGCTAGGGGGTTAATCTAGAATGTTTTTAGAATCAACTAGCCTCATCGGTGTGGTTCCTGGCAGCATTGGCTATGGAGGTAGATCTTTTATGTTCTATATGGGTTTCTTACCAACGCAGGGTTCATTACTATGTGAGTAGCATTTGGTCCAACTGTAGGTGGGGATGGTAAAGCCAATGGTGGGTTGAGGAGATACTGGTAATGCAAGAACTCCTATTATTCCCACCATTCATTGTGTGAGGCAGTAGTTGGATGACTTAAAACAAGCACCAAGAGCATGGTCTGACAAGATTTTTGAATATCTTGTCACAATTGGCTTCTTGATTTCCATACCTCCTCTACAATAGCCACACCACTAGTTCCCTCTTGCTCTTGAGACTGGGCACTCATGCACCATGTGGTTGCTTATGAAAACCTACACACCAAGTCATTTCCTATCTGGAAGCCAAATGCTATTAGCCTGTCTCTATCCCTTTGATCACATATAGTTGGATCAAATTCCTTGAGAAGGAGAGGCTTTCCACACTACTTCTAGCCCTTTGATCACTACCTTAGCAATGTCTTTTTTGCTCTTCGTTTTCCTAGTGTCTTGGCTTTTGACACTAGGTTCTATTTTGACCAAGGAGTCTAGTATTTTTCTTTCTACAGAAGGGATGCCTATAAAGTTATCATCAAAATCTATCGCATGTAGGCAACACTCTACTAGTGTTCTGTGCCTTCTGGCATACAATGCATCATGCAATTGTCTACTTCTCAAACCCTATAAGAACAATGAGATCAGCCTAATTTTTCTTTAGCAAGGCATCTATTGTTCATGTTCTTAAGATATTTGATACAATCCCCCACACCGACTCATGTTCAAGCTACTAGAATTAATACAACTGTGACGTCATCCTTTGAGAAGCCCAATATAAATGCTAGCTTGAGATCCTCCATAGTCCCTTTTTGTGAGTCTTCTAGCATTTGAAGCCACAACACAACATTATTTTCTAAAGTCAATTTGAAGACATTAATCCTAGTTCTAGGATTGTTCTTGGAGGCTCTAATCCTTGAATGGCCATGGTCGTATTCATCTCTTATTCCTCTAGGCGGTCTGACCACAAATGGCATGTAGCACTCTTCTCGTTTCATCAAGAATATGATCTCGTGCTCTAGGTTGTGTAGGCTTGACTGTTGGTTCAGGAGCCATCGGGGCAGTGTATCTGGGTTCAGCACTCTCGAATGTATTTGTGTGTAGGATGGTCCCACACACCCATAGGCTGATGCTTCTGGTAATGGTTCTAGGAGCACATTGGTTGTATGTATCGTAGGGTATCCCACTACCAATATTCCATTACCTATTGGTAGGCTCATGGCTTTTCGTTCATGATTATGTAGTCTCTCGGTTTCCCATGCTCCTTGAGCTAGTACTTTGGGTTCTGAGGGAGGGGTTACCCTTGCTCTTTCAAGAGGTACTGCCTCTCTTTGGATGGCACTATTATCCCTCGTTCTTTCTTCCCTAATTGGGTCTAATGAAGAAGGAATCCAAAGTCATCATCCTATCTGTGTCTATAGAATGAGAATTCTTGCTCATCCACGCTCTTCTTAAAGTGATTTCCTCTTGAGAGGTTCTTCCTTCTCTTCCTCCTATTGTCCTTCACTCAAGTAGGCTATGGAGGTGCAACAGTCCCCTGCCTAGATCTTTTTGTATTTCTTTCTTCCTCGATAAGTCTTAGGGTATAGGTGTTACCTTCTTCATCTCGATATACATTGTTTGATCCATGACAGGCTAGTAACACTTGGTAACATTTGTTTACTAGGAGTGCTTTAGGGAATCGAAATAATCTCTACAAGTCCCCTGCCTAGATCTTTTTGTATTTCTTTCTTCCTCGATAAGTCTTAGGGTATAGGTGTTACCTTCTTCATCTCGATATACATCGTTTGATCCATGACAGGCTATGGAGGTGCAACAGTCCCCTGCCTAGATCTTTTTGTATTTCTTTCTTCCTCGATAAGTCTTAGGGTATAGGTGTTACCTTCTTCATCTCGATATACATCGTTTGATCCATGACAGGCTAGTAACACTTGGTAACATTTGTTTACTAGGAGTGCTTTAGGGAATCGAAATAATCTCTACAAGTCCCTAGGAGCATTAGTGCTTCTTTAGAGATTTCATGGGGCATCTAGTGCGATTCTCTCATTATCAACTCTTAGCCTCCTTAAGAAGAATATGTCAATTATATTAGGAGCCGAGTCCTTACTGGCTCTATTCGAGCTCTGGTAGCTTCTTGCAATCTTTTAGGCTTTTCTATCTCATCAACCACCATGGCTAAATGTCTAACCTTATCGATGTCCCTTATTGGGATATATATCATTTCATCAAAGTCTAGATAGAACTCCTAGTTCTTCCCACTAGAGCCGACAATATCACTTGTGGGTTGTCCAAGAGCTATGGCTCAATTCTGCTCAGTAATGGCATTGTCTATCTCTCCAAGAGTATCCTATTTACGTCGATGAAGACTGCAACTTGGTTAGTTTTATAGAAGTTGTAGAGCATTGTAGAATGTACTCTTCACTCATTCATGTGTTACTAGTCTAGCCTCTAACATGTTTTCTCATGGCCCTTCTCTCACCCACCATTGGTCTTTCAGCTTAGCGCCTTTTAACTTTTCTCCTATAAACACTCCACGGTCTCATTCATCAGCCATCCCCATTGGTCTTTCAGCTTAGCGCCTTTTAACTTTTCTCCTATAAACACTCCACGGTCTCATTCAGCCATCCCCATGTTTGGATGCTGAATTGGGCTAATGCTCCACAATCTTGATCTAGTATACTCTATTGTAAAGGGTTCCTAGTTTGCTTCTTTCGAACTAGAATCTAGAGCTACTAAGATCGACGGGCTTGGTTAGAATCTGGAGCTACTAGGGTGGCTAGATCGACTCTTGGTCATGTTTCGCTCCTTAGTATTGGTGCATATGATAATGTTTCGTGTTCAAACATTGGGTTTGAGTATGAAGTTGCAATGATTCAACCCAAACATAAATGTATGAGCACTTGGTCCAACACCAGAAACACTAGTTGAGGTTCTTTTTATGATTTTTCTTGGTTTTCTAATACTTTGGGATTTTTTTATACTTTTTCTATTTTTAAGGCTTTATTTGGGTAATTTTTTGGTATTTTTAGGTAATTTTTATTGATTTTTCATGTTTTTGGTGTTTTTAAAAGGTTTATATTTTTCATAATTTTCTCTAGGGTTTAGCAAGTCATTGTTTGAGGTCATGGTCCCTGGACTTTTGTATTAGTAGGATCAATGATCCTACTTAGGTGATTCACCTTTAATGATTCTTCTTGAAAAATATTCCTATTAAAAATGTTTCTATAGTTGTCACCTAGCCTCTTGAATGGCACATGTGAGCTTCGACTGAATGCAGAGCCCAAACGCTAGAGTGAAAATGGCAAGTACGTCTGAGGTCTAGAGGTGAGGATACCTCGGTTGGAGCACTAGCTAGGCGATCGAGTGACCAGACAACTGGATGGTCCGGCTAATGTGGACAACACCACATATTAATGGGAGGTGTGTGTAACCACACCAATCTTATCCCTATCAAAAATGATTCTATAGTTGTCACCTAGCCTCTTGAATGGCACATGTGAGCTTCAAGTGAATGCAGAGCCCAAACGCTAGAGTGCAGATGGCAAGTACGTCCGAGGTCTAGAGGTGAGGATACCTCGGTTGGAGCACTAGCTAGCCGTGTAGAGCTAGGCGGCCGAGTGACCAGACAACCGGATGGTCCGGCTAATGTGGACAACACCACATATTAATGGGAGGTGTGTGTAGCCACACCAATCTTATCCTCTATGGTAGGGTGGTGACTAGAGCTCGGGGTTCTTCTTGGCTATGGCGACATTACATTGGTATCAGAGCATGGTTGTATCAACCGCTCGCGTCTCCACATGATTAGGCTTCGGAAGAGATAAGGATAATCTTAATTTTTATTTTAGTTTTTTTTAATGGTCCCTTCTCTCTCTCTCTCTCTCTCTCTCTCTCTCTCTCTCTCTCTCTCTCTCTCTCTCTCTCTCTCTCTCTCTCTCTCTCTCTCTCTCTCTCACCTCTCTTCATCCACTTGAGATCTACACTCTATTTTTTAATGGTCCCTTGTCTCTCTCTCTCTCTCTCTCACCTCTCTTCATCCACTTGAGATCTACACTCTATTTTGCTCCTGCCTTGAATTTGCCTTCTGGCCCTGTCAACCATTAAAAAACTACAACAAACGATGAGGAATTCACTGGTGTGCCACGTATTTGTAGATCTTAGATCACAGGTTCCAAAGGCTATGTCAAATTTCGCTTCATGGGGTGCTTACTCTCCTCATCCAGAGATGATGGGGGTGGAACAACAACATAGGATCATCCTAACATGATGGCCATGGTGGTGTTTGCCCCTGCCAGAGGGTACTCGAGTGGGCAACTGACTTTTCCAATGCCCTCTATGGCCTAGTGCCCACCGAGATCCTAGAAGAACTCTCCTCTCTCTAAGCCCGCATCATCACATTGGCCCTGGCCTTTGAGACCCTTACATACCCTTTACAACATTACAACTTACACTGCGTCTTTTTAGGCCTCTCAGGAGAGTAGAAGCCCTTATTAGGTTATTTAATACATGCCTTGGGTGAGAGCTAACGCAGTGCTTGGATGCAAGGTTATGTTTTAGTATGTGTGAGGGTATAGATGGCAATGTAAAGGTACAATAGACTAAGGGTATGTAAGGGTGATCTTAGACTAATTGAAAGGTTATTTACTACTAGGCTTGGGTGAGTGGCTTGGCTGAGAGCTAACGCATTACTTGGATACAATGTTATGTTTTAATCTATGTGAGGGTAGAGGTAGAAGTGTAAGAGTTTATAAGGGTACTCTAGGCCTAATAAGAAGATTATTTAGTACATGACTTAGTGAGAGCTAACATAGTGCTTGTATGCAAAGTTGTGTTTTAATCTATGTGAGGGTATAAATGGAAATGTAAGGTTATGTAAGGATTTGTGGTGAGGTTATGTAAGGATTTGTGGTGTGAGGACAAAGATGATAATGTAAGGGTATAGAGTGGCCCTGGCCTTGGTGGAGAGGTCACAAGCTCTTCTTCCAGGTCCATATGCAAGGCCGCTACCTTACACAGTGGAACAACTGCAAATATCCATTAGGCTTTGGAAGAATATCTACATTTGTTACTTGGTTTGGTAAAAGTAGGAAGCAAATCCACAAACATGGTGCAATTTTTTCGGAGAAATCAAGAGGATGCACAATAGGAAACCTCAAGTTCAAACTCTTATTATGAAACAAAACCCACATAAGATAAAAATAAGGAAGCCATTGATATTTTTCTAAAGGTGATAGCAAGGTTATCATGCCAAAGCTGACCAAAGAATCAAAGGCAAAGCTATCAAAACTGATTTGAAAGAGGGTGTGCCTAGTGCATTGTCTATGCAAGCTCTAGTGGGGCAAAGTGTGAGGATATAACTATTGAAATTAGAGCAATGTGATGAGCTATGGTGGATCAAATACTAGAATCAACATCATTAACAAAGTGATTAGCAAATAATTAAGACATAATTAGTGAGTAATTAGCAAATAGCTTAATGTAGGCATGGATAATCAAAAACCAGTAAATTCTCATTAGGCCAATACCTCAATTTATAGAGTTTACATCCAAGCATCAAATCCCACTGATTTCTCCTTGATTCACTCCACCTCTCCCAGAATATCTCCATCTCTTTTGCTTGATTCTCTCCACCTCTTCACTTTTCCCAGAATATCTCCACACTTCCTAAATCTTCTTATGCTGCTCTTTATTCTCTCCCAATAGATTCTTCTCACCTTTTCATAGGTTCTCTCACATTTACACATTCTCTTTTACAGCCTCTAGCCAAGGGCTTGTTCTCGCACACCCCCTTTTCACTTGTATATTTCAACACCTCCCCTCAAGTGAATACTCCTAGAACACCTAGACCCTATATCAAGTTTCCCTCCTTGCTTGATAGTCTGCGAGACCAATGTCTAGCACACCTCCCCTCAAGTTAACTTAGTACACCTGGACCCTGTACCAAGTTTCTCTCTTACTTGATAGCCCCCGACCAGTGCCTCAAGTCCCTAAACTCATAGTCCTTGACACTCTCTCTCTCTATGTGTCCGCGTCTAAGGCTTACTATAGTTGCCCGCGACCTTGACTAAAGTGCTCACACATACATCTATCTACCACGTGGCCTACATCATCGGTGGCTCAAAGGTGGTTTTACTTTTTTGGGGCAGGTTACATTGGGTTGTGGGGTCTCTCTCTCTCTCTCTCTCAGAGATTTTCACATGGCTCCTCACTCTTTGGAGAGCCGTGGCAGCTTCTCTTCACGCGTCCATGTCTTCCTTTTCCTTCAGTCTTCTTGTGGTAGCTTCTCTTCTCGTGTCCATTTATTCCTTCAATGCTTACTTTAGATCTTCTTGGTGTGGATCTTCTTCTTGGAAGGAGATGTTCTTCTTCTTTCATGGCTGGGGCCATGAGCTTGTCCGTCAGGTCTTTTTGCTCCATGTGAGCAGCATGTTTAAATGTTTTGCTGCTGACAGTTCCTTTGGGCTTTTGATGTTTATCTTGTATTATTATGCAATGCAAACCCAAATTTATGCGGGATGTCTTACCTCTTGCCTTATTCTGGGGACAAGGGCAGTGTCTGATCCCATATTTACACTGATGCAATGTGCCCAATACATAATGTGTATAGCATTCATTCTTATGCACATTCCCAAATGCAACTCTGGCTATGAATAATCTTGAATTTGAGTGAGATTTATAGGCATTAACCAAGGGTTAAATGAAAAATAATGATTATCACAATTTTATCAGCACAATTTTACCAGAAATTACATTAAATCAAGGGTAACCAATTTTTTGTACGGGATGGTTGGAGTATCAAACCAACTCCGAATTATAATCTGAAGTTATAGGGATCTGTATTAGATACCTAATGGTTAATTTGAACCCTCAATTATACCAAAATATAGTGATTAGTACTGATTAATCATTGATTAGCAAATTAATCCACTGTTTTGTGTGTAGAAAACAGAGTATGCGGGGAGTCCAGATCTGGTTCCTTAGACTTCAAATGAGCTCAAATGCTTTCAAAGCCATCAATAGCAATGAGTCTAGTAGAGGATTAAGACAATAAACACAAGATTTGACCACATATTGAATGCTTAATCTCTATTTTACCAAAGTCACCTGCAGATTTGATGAAGAGCTTGGATCTCACTGTAGACTTGATCAAATTCAATTCTGACTTCACCAGCTTGTAGAGCATGCTTATATTAAAAGTGTGATTTTCATCCTAAATGATTTTTGCATAAATTAGATGCATAAAAGAAATTCTTTTATATTAAAAGAGTGATGGGGTTTGGGCTAATTGTGAGTGTGCAAAGAGAGGGAGCTCCTCCACTGGCTAAGGGTACAGAGGTGAGTTGAAAACTAACTAAAATTTTGATTAATTTTTAGTTATCTACTAATCCTAATTAATTAGATAATAGGCTCATAAACTTGATGGATTCTAGGGCTCTGATACCATGTTGAAATTAGAGCAATGTGATAGGCTCATAAACTTGATTAATTTTTAGTTATCTACTAATCCTAATTAATAGACTCATAAACTTGATGGATTCTAGGGCTCTGATACCATGTTGAAATTAGAGCAATGTGATGAGCTATGGTGGATCAAATACTAGAATCAACATCATTAACAAAGTGATTAGCAAATAATTAAGTTAGTGAGTAATTAGCAAATAATTTAATGTAGGCACGGATAATCAAAACCCAACGAATTCTCATTAGGCCAATGCCTCAATTTATAGAGTTTACATCCAAGCATCAAATCCCACTGATTTCTCCTTGATTCACTCCACCTCTCCCAGAATATCTCCACCTCTTTTGCTTGATTCTCTCCACCTCTTCACTTTTCCCAGAATATCTCCACACTTCCTAAATCTTCTCATGCTACCCTTTATTCTCTTCCAGTAGATTCTTCTCACCTTTTCACAGGTTCTCTTATATTTCAACAATAACTTGGACTAAATATGACTTACACGTTAGCCTGTGGAGCAAGTGAAATATTGACAGAAGGCACATGATATTATCAAAAGTGTTTGTATATGAGGTTTCTGGGGAGAAAAGCACTGCCTCTATGTCAATTGGAAACTTGCAAAAGCCAAGGTGTAAATGAAAATGATGTATGCAAAGTCTAAAATGATACAATAGTGGGCTATATATATATGTATGTGATGCCGTTAGGCTTATAGTATTTCATGCATCATAGTGTGCTGAGCCTGGTTGAGGTACATTGTGAAGCACACGTGCTAGCAAAACCAGCGACGGTTGCCTTAGGTTTGCTGGTAGGGCTTGAGGTAGAGCACGGGCTTGAGTAGCCCTTTGTTGATAGCAGTTTGTGATTTCATGATTGCCCCATCTTTGGCAATATGTGCAATAGAGGGTGGAACGTGGTCGCAAGTGTGGACACTCCATGCTAGTATGGTTAGCTCAACAAATCGGGCACCATACTAGCTCCCTCTTATAATAGAGATGGGTTGGCCAACCCAATCTTGGCCTTGGTCGTTTCTCCAATGTTGGGTCATTTGCTACATTAATGCAACAACGGGGCCAATTGCTCAACCTATTATCCAAATGTGGACTCCTTGCTCTTTCCTTCAAATGTGGTGTTGGTGGTCTTAAATTAGGCTTCTAATGTACCCTCATGGAGATCTCAAAAATGGTAGTATGCTATGGTTATGTTTGTGAATGTTGTTTTCACAAACATGCGTTTGCACAATTGCATTGGGGATACATCAACAAGTTGTCATATTTAAGGTGAACCACTTGTGAAGTTTCTCTTTAGTGTTCAGCGAGTCTACTCTGAAAGCTAACTTAGAGCTGTCAAGTTAGTTCTTTTTTAGTTTTGTAGCTTTTTATAAGTTACAGGAGTTGTAAGACTTCACCAACTTTTTATGTTGGTGTACATAGGTGTCAATCTCTGCTACCTGAGTTGATGGATATCAACCCATTTGTTTTTTGGTGTACATAGGTGTCAATCTCTGCTACCTGAGTTGATGGATATCAACCCATTTGTTTTTTGGCTTTGGTTAGTGGGCCAAAGGATTGTACCTGTGTGGTCTAATCTATGGTTCTTTTTTAACCATATTTGTTCGCATAGGGTTCTCTTATCTATCTTGACTAGTTTGTTAAGATAGTGTTTGACCCAACTAAAGTCTGCTCTATATTTGTTTATAAAATTCACCGTAGTGTGACTGAGACCAAACTAAGCCCATTGTTCTTGTCACTAGTTGATAAGAAAGTGGTCATGTAATTGTTCATCTTAAGCTTTATGATTATCTTTCATATGCTTAGTAATTTTCAAGATTTATGATTGTCTTGGATCCTCTCAATAAGCTTGAGAGGTATGGTATTTGTGGGTTAGAAAAGCTTGCATCTAAATGTCATTTATGTGTCAAAGTAGCCTAAGATGACATTATTTACGTATAAAATGTGGCCCTCCTAAACTTGGATGTGACCACCAAGACCAAATTAAGCCCACTATTCTTGTCAATAGTTGACAAGAAAGTGTCTTTGGGTCATTTAATAACAGGAGGGTTGTGTCATTGAATAACATTAGGTTGCATTATTTAACAACCATAGTGTTGTTTGCTTGCTTGGTATAGCAACATTGCTTGGTCCATAGAGGCGCAAGTCTTTGTGCATGGTTTTCAACATGCCAAACCAAGTTTATGCTTCACAAGAAAATGTGAGTTATGTTCAAGCTTTGAACATTGATTCAGTTTGAGGAACATCTTTTTCTTGTGCAAATATTTTTAAGTTAGGTTTTGACCTATTTTATGGGAAAGGGAAAAGTAGGAAGGTTTCTTCCCACATTATTTACCTCAAACTATTAAATATTTTTAAAGCTAAAAGGATGCTTCATCTCCTCAATTTGATTTTGAGATTCGTAGAAATCTTATAGAGATCATAGTAATCTCAAGATTTAAGGTTTGTGAGTTTGTAGTAATCTCAGACTCAATTTGAGAAATTTTGAGTAGCTTTGGGGATTCATAGCAATCCTAAGGTATGGGGTTCGTAGTAATCCTAGACTCGGAATCAATAGATTTTGAGTACGTAAAGCTGAAGTATTAAGGACATTTATTATTTTTTAAGTTTACATTTAAGTATGTAGCTACTCAAGTTTAGGTGAAATAGGGTTAGATTCCATCTGATTGATAACTTGGGGAAGTACATGACATGTAATGTCATCTTGGGAAATATCAGTGGTGAATTTCCTCGTGTTTGTTTTGTAACTTTATAAAATTTGGAATCCTCGTGGTTGGGTTTACATGTACCCCATGATTTATTAGATTAATCTACAAGTATACTCCGGAGTGATTATTGTAGAGTTTCAAGGTTAGATTTTCAATCTCCTCAACAATATACATATAGTTTAAAACAAAATGTTCCTTATACTTACTAGGGTGATGTTTGCATCAGTCTTGGGTTTTGAGGAAGTGGAGTCATCCAATTGGGTTTTGAGGAAGTGGAGTCATCCAATTGAAAGCAAGAAGGTTCAATATTTATGTCATGATAGTTTTCATGATCATTTGATGGTATGGGATGTTAAATTTTATATGGAAACTCTTGTGACCTTGGTGGAATGGAACACAAAGGCAAACACAAGAAATTAACTTTCTTGGCTTTTTAAGTTTGTGGTGCAGTCTGCAGCATGATTGACCTAATTGACACACTTGGCTAACCATTAACTTTCTTGGCTTTTTAAGTTTGTGGTGCATAGTCTGCAGCATGATTGACCTAATTGACACACTTGGCTAACCATTTATGGTTGCACTCTAGTCATCCTGTGTGTCAAGAGAAGTGAATGAATGAAGAGGTTAGTGGTGTATTGGGAATTCCTAACGGGATGGGGGGTGGGTTTTTTACAAATGATTGCATTTTTACATTTGTGTGAGCCCCTTTTTTTGGCTCAATTTGTTTTTGGCAATCATCGACAAGGTTACATGTGATTTTTGTTAGTGGGGACACTAAGAGATGTTAATAATGGGAGAGAAGAGAGGGAAGAATCCAGAGAAACATAGACTTAATCATCTGAATGAGATGGTGATTCTCAGTTCCTCATTTGATTCATTGAAGCGACATTCATCATTTGAAGTAATTGGCCTTTTGATGATGTCTATTTGTGTGATAGGATTCTTGTCAAATGTTATTGAGAAGGACATATTCCTGTCTTCTTTTGCCCATGTGATTTTTATGTTTTTATGTATATTTAAGTGCTCTTATGAAGCAAATTTACATGAAGTACAAGAATTGAGTCATATAGACTCTTATTGAACTGCTCTGTGTTGAATTAGCCACTTGTTGGTGAGAATTGAAAGAATTACGTCGACTTGCGAGGTTAATATAGATACCTTCACGAAGGATTGAGGATCATTGATTTGTGAAGATGGTAGTGTCGTTTGGAGAGGTTTGTAATTTGAAGGGAAATTCCATGTGATGGGTTGTACCATTGACCAGGCTTTCGCCCACCATGGCCCCCCCATCCAGGGATGTACCTCGAAGTTGTCGATGGTGAGGCTTTAGTGCAAATGTTCTCCAGTGCATGAGCATGGATATGTACTCATGGAGCAGCTACTACATTAATTTAGCCAAAAGAATAGTAAGAAATAAGCATAACAAATATATAATGGCTATTTAAGATCGTTGGGAAAGTTTTAATGTGTGATATGGCTTAATCCGTGATGATAAGGCTTAAATCATGATAAGTGCTAGTTCTTAAGTCGTGAGACTGTAATTCGTGAGAAGCCTGAACTCATGAGATTGCAGGTAATGGCCGTTAAGGGTTATTCCGTGTGATGGCCTAATCCTGTGAGAGTTAATCCCGTGAAATGATATTTCTATGAAAGTGCAGGCTGTGAACTGGAATTCCGTGAGATGTAATTCCATGAGATGGAATTCTGAGAGATGTAATTTTGTGAGATGGAATTCCATGAAAGTGCAGGCCGTGAATTGAAATTCCGTGAGATGTAATTCCATGAGATAGAATTCCGTGAAAGTGCATGCCGTGAACTATAATTCCTTGAGATGTAATTCTATGAGATGGAATTCCGTGAAAGTGCAGGCTGTGAACTAGAATTCCGTGAGATATAATTCCATGAGATGGAATTTTGTGAAAGTGCAAACTGTGAACTGGAATTCCATAAACGTGCAAGCCGTGAACTGGAATTCCGTGAACGTTGTCGTGCCATGGCACGTCTATGATGTGAAACCGTGCATGTGAGGCCGTCAAATACACATCCAGATGTATGGGGATAAGTGCCATGACGAATCATTATATGATGCTTGAGTAAATATGTTCATACTGTAGATAAGGTTCAATAAGATGAGTTGAGGCTGAGCCAGGTTTTGAAGCCTTTGACAGTGTGGTGTGAATTGTGGAGGATTTTTTTTTATGCTTATGGAGAATTTTGGAGCTAGCAGATATATTGTGCCTTGATAGGACTGGCTTTTGCTTGTGACATTAGCACTGAGACAGAGAACTTAATGGTGCATATTGGTCGGGATCTTGATCGTATGCTTTAAATAGCAAAAATCATATGCACAATAAGGATGCAAAATGGAGCTAAGGCGTGAGAAAAACCTTTAGAAAGGTTATGGTATAAAGGTGAAAAAGAGTTGATTATATATATATATATATATATATATATATATATATATAGGGTCAACACTCCATAACAATGGAAGAAAGGGAAACAATAGGTGCATTGAGGATTTTAACCTTAATGCTAAGGTTATGTTTTATAACCTTAGTGCTAAGGTTAACAAAGCATTGGGGAATTTCTGGAAAGAGCGCAGCTTTTAATGGAATATACAGCTGGCGGGTATGGGCACCGAAATCGCCGCGGGAAAGAGAAAAAACGCCGGAGCTTCACGGTGGGAACCAGTGTGGAGATTTTATTCTGCAGCGTTGGAGGAACAGCGTCCATCCAACCAGAGTTTAAAAAAATCAAGAGAGTGCTTCTGTTTATGTCGTGTAGGAGTTAGAATTATAGAGGATAATGAGTGCTATTCAACGATGTGCTTCTGAAAATTTCAAGCTCACAGTCAACAGCAGAGGGTCCTATTCCGCCATTTTCTCCTCCTCCGTGTACCGGCGCTGAAGCGGCCATCTTTGATTAATAAAAACAAAGGAAAAATCGACGTTTTCACCTTTCGCTTATTTCAGATAAGCTTAATTTTAAATTAACCTTGTTACTTTAGAAAAAGGGCATGGCAAATAAGCCCTTAAGGGTTTTGGATTATATGGGCAAAGGTTGATGAACAAGATATAAATTTTGGAAGAACTGAAGTTTGTAAAATCACGGAAGATGGCCTTGTGATTGCTTGACTGAGTTTTGGAAATTATGTATATGAAATAGCTATGCCGTATTCTATCTTTTGCTTGTGAAATGTTAGAATATTAAGGCAGGTTTTCAGGTGAAAAAGAGCATCATGATTCAATGGTTTTGAGGGCACTGGATGGAATGGATGTAGCTGGCCACATGTATATTGGAAAAATTAGAAAGCTTTATCATGCCCACATGTGAATGGTTTAAAGGGATTTTATGCAATTCTGTGCAATCATCTGAATGAATTCAAGGATGTATTGAGAGAAGTGGATACATGTATTTTGTCATTGGAAATAATGATGTTCAATACTCCTTGGGAAATCTTGTACGTGAAATACCTTGTTGGATTTGACATTCACTCTCACAGCTAGAAGTTTCGTACTTTCCTGGCTGTACCGCACACTTCACGACATCTTTTGGTGAACCCGACGTGAAACTGCTGGGGTGAGAGTGTGGTGAAATATACAGGGAAGCTATGGCTGAGAATTCTGAGGGCCAGGGGGTTCATTTTGACCCCGGAGTTATGCAGATGTTCCAAATGTTTTCTATGTACATGCAACAGCAACAAGCTGCTGAGAGGGGACAGATTTCCATGACCAAAGCCTTACAATCAATTGTGAAAAAGGTAGATCAATTTGATGGGAAGGACATTACAAAGTATCTGCGCAATTATATAAAGGAGATGGAGCTAAATAGGGTGACCGAGGAGGATATGGTTCGAAGTTTCGAGTTGGTATGCGTTCCTGAAATAAGAGAGCGCATAAAAGGATTGCAGACAGCACAGGGTGGCAGAAATTGGGAAGAATTCAAACTTGCTTTAAAGGATGAATACTTTATGGAGGATTCTGAGCGAGTGACCAAACGAACTTTTTTGGAATGGGTCACAAAACCTAAAATGGGAATTTCTGCCACAGAATTGCTAAGGGAGTTTGAGAAGCGTTATGCCCAGTTGTCAAGAATAGAGCGTGCAACTTTGGACAGAGAAAAGACAGAGCTCTTCTTGCAGGCAGCTGGGAAAGATCTCCAGGAAACATTGGAAATCCTCCTTGAGGATAAAAATACAGAGCAAGGATTAAAGAGTGACTGGAATGATGTTGAGGATGCAGTCACTATGTTAGCAAAGCGGCAGCGGAGGAGGGATAAAATGGTGATGGGCTCTGCAACCCCCATAGCTGCTGTTACCCCTGAGAATTTATCCAAGCCAGTAGCTACAATTCCTAAGATAGATGGGCCGATGGATGAGCTTATCAAGGGTATGCGTGATTTAAAATTGAAGATGTCCAGAATCGAAGAAAAAGGTCTACCATTGGGGCAGGTTTCTATGCAAAGGCCTCAAATCAGAGAAGGGTTTACATATAGATGCATATGGTGTGATGACCCAGAGCATGCAAAGAAGGATTGTACCAGCTATAAAGAAGCTCTTAAAAATCAACTTGTGTTCTTCAAAGATGGGAAAATCCATCTTACAGAGACTGGTCTTCCATTGAGTACAAACTTTGGGAAAGGAGGGATGAAAAAGCTGATAGAAGATATGGCTGCTAGTCATGCCATTTCTATGGTTGAGGCAGCAACCTATGGATTAAAGGTTGGTCAACAAAAGCAGGGATTTGAGAATGATGAGGAATATGAGAATGAGAATTTTTGGCCGTCAACAATGGAATTAATTGCATCAAAGAAAGTGTCAAAGCAAGCTTTGCATGAGGCAGGTGATTGTATACGCCTTGAGACTGGCTGGGAGGAGCCTGTGGATTCTTTATCCATTCATGCCTATATTGCCAAATGTCAAAATAATGAGGCACAGGTAGAGGAGAAACGTAAAAGGGAAAATGAGGAAGGAGGGCCATCAAAAAGAGTTACACGTGGAAGTGAAAAGAAGGATCCTGGGCCATCACATATGCCTCCACAGCAAAGCAGACCTCTACATGATGTTTCAATGGAAGAAGTGCCAGCAAAAATGAAGGAGAAGGGTAAAGGGAAAGGTCCACTCTACAAGCTTCAATCTGATATTGAAGTTGCAACAGATCTCAAAAAGGTGCTTGAAGAGAGAATTCTAAACAGCAGGGTGGAATTCACACTAGGGGAAGTCTTGGGGATTGCAAAGAAAGAATTTCATGATGAGATAATTGATATTATACGAAGAAAAAGGCAGTCCATAATTGAATCTATTCCATCACAAGGGGAAGCAAGCACTTCCAAGACTCATGGTGTACAGGTACAGAAAAAGGAAGAGAGAGAAAATGTGGTGGAATGTAATCACTCTGCTGATGGGGCACGACAAGTGCGTTTTGTGGAAGAGGATGATGAAAAAGAAGTTCTTACAAAGAGTCATTACTCCAGGAGCCATTGGGCAAGAGCCACCACTGAAACCCTTGTCAAGATAGGTGATTTGGAAGAGCCATATGTCGCTCTAATTGATCATGGGTCTGAAATAAATCTTATGGCTAAAAATCTCTACAACAAATGTAAGTGGCCAATGGATGTGGATCATGGGTGGATGATTAAAGCAGCTAATAATTCATCTGGAGAGCTTTATGCAGCATGTCCAAATGTAAGGGTAACTATAGGGGATGTGAAGGATGATCAGAATTTCTTTGTTCAGGAGATGTCATCGTATCCCCTCATTCTTGGGCAACCCTACATTACAGCTGTAAGGATGGAAACAAAGGTTTTGGATGATGGTTCAGCTTATGCAAGAATAAGGAGTAAAGATGGCAAAAAAGCTGTTCAGTTTTTGACAGTTTGCATTAATCATGAAAGGAATCGTGAATCTCTTCGGGCACAGTCACTCCCAAAGATAAACAGAGAGTTTATGAATTACAGGGAGATGAGGGATTTTGGCCAGGTGCCATTGTAAAGCGGGATTCCAATGGTACAAGGGGAAATGAGTTCTCGCAGGACTCAATCAATGTAAATAGTTTTTCAGCAAATTTTCAGGGATTCTCCAGCTATGGGTTACTGGTTTTTGTAAAAAGCAAGGATTTAAAGCGTGGCATGCAAAGACATATACAAAATGAACAAAAAAGTTTTGAGCAGTGTGGTCTTTTGGAGAAGGATGAGTTTATTTCAGGGATGCTTGATGAGGTGTCATTTATAGATATTATGGATGTACTTTTTGATATGAGAAGAGCATGCTTACAGGGTGGAAATGAAATGATAAGGGTGTCATCTGTGGAGATGTATGATATAATCCAGGAATTTGAGGGGGTGGAATGTAAAAACATGAATTGTGAGATGGATGCTCATGTTGATACAAAGTACAAAACGGTTGCAAAAAAGGTGAAGCCAGTTGCCTTGCCCTTGCCACCAGGAAGCAAGGAGAAGATAGATGAAGCTTCTATGCAGCCAAATCTTAGAGATCCGAAGAAAATTGGGCATAAATTTACTCAAGAAACTCTGAAAGAGTTGAAGATTGGTGAGAGGGATTTTCTGTTGCCGGTTGAAAGGGAATGCTTTGAGGAGATGCTTGTAAAACATGGGAAAGCTTTTGCCTTTCAGCCGCATGAGATAGGCTGTGTTGATCCAAGTGTAACAGCACCAATGGTGATCTTTACTGTTCCACATGTGCCTTGGAATCTGCGGCCAATTCCAGTACCAAAGGCTCTCTTGCCAAAGTTGATGGAATTGTTAAAGGAAAAGATCAGGATGGGAATCTTGGAGCCTTCATGTGCCCCATATTCCAACAGATGGTTTACAGTACCAAAGAAAAATGGGACATTGCGTTTTATTCAAGACATGCAACCTGTAAACAAAGTCACAATCAGGAATGTGGGAGCAGGTCCAATTGTGGATGAGTTTGCAGAAGCATTTGCAGGGAAAGCTATATATTCTATGGGTGATTTGTATTCAGGATATGATCAGTTCCAGCTGGATATACAAAGCAGGGACTTGACCACAATGAGAACTCCTTTGGGATTAGTAAGGATGTGTACCTTACCACAGGGAGCCACTAACTCAGTGGCACATATGATGAATGGAATGAATAAAGTCTTACGGGATTTCATACCAGAAAAAACTATGCCATTTTTGGATGATGTGCCAATAAAGGGCTGTGATGAGAAAGACAAAGATGGGAATTTGAATTCAAAAGGGTGCCGCAAGTTTGTGGCAGATCATATAAAGGATTGTGACATG
The DNA here is from genome assembly GCF_041138505.1 of Cibotium barometz. Classification (NCBI taxonomy): domain Eukaryota; kingdom Viridiplantae; phylum Streptophyta; class Polypodiopsida; order Cyatheales; family Cibotiaceae; genus Cibotium; species Cibotium barometz. The sequence goes on from NC_141066.1 coordinate 39,521,786, forward strand.
ATTCTATCCAGGCTTGAAGAAGTGAATCTTACTTTATCTGGGCAGAAATCAGTGTTTGGGGTTGGTGAAGTGCTAATAGTGGGACATCTTTGTAGTACTAGTGGACGCCGTCCTTGTCCAGCCAAGATAGACGCAATACAAAGAATGAAGGAAATATGCATTAATGTTACAGAGCTGAGGAGATTTCTTGGAGCATGCGTCTTTTATGTTATTTGGATCCCACACTATGCACATGTAGCAGATCCTCTTTATCAGCTTTTGAGGAAAAATCAAAAATTTTTGTGGAGTGCAGTACATATTAAAGCTATGCGGAAGCTGAAATATTTGCTCCAATCATCACCCATTTTGAGAAAGGCAGATTATGAGTGCGGCAGGCCTGTGATTGTTACAGTTGATACTAGTCCTACTGGGATTGGATGGGCAGTAGGGCAAGATGATGAGGATGATCATAGGTATGTAATTAGATTTGGAGCAAAGGTATTAAGCTTTCGGCAGCGAAAGTATCCACAGATCAAGAGAGAATTATGGGGGATTGTCACTGCTCTAAAATGTGAAAAAGAATATCTTATTGGGGCATCTGTACTTGTGGAGACTGATTGCTTGCCACTTCTTGGGATGATAGCAAGTTGTACCACTCCAGATATTGCTATGCTTAGGTGGATTGCTTATATCAAGTCACTAAATCCTGAGTTTGAGCATATTGCGGGAAAAGATAATCCAGTTGCAGATATGCTATCAAGAGCCAGATATGAAGAAGAGGAAGAGATGGTTAGTGACATTGATGATGTGGGTACAAAGTTCTATACCACAGCATATGCTAAGGGGGATCATATTTGCTTATCAAATGCACTTGAGTCTTTTATTGAGGAAATATATGAAGGGGATTGGTTGCTTATTGGTCAATATTTGAGCACTTTGACAAGGCAAGAGAATTGGTCTGACTCAGAATTTAAGAGGATCCGCAGAAAAGCATATGGTTACTTTCTAAAGGATGGATATCTCTGGAAGCATCCTAAACAGAGAAATGCTATGCCACAGAGAGTCATATGTGATAAAGAGACTCAAGGAAAGCTTGTGAAAGAATTCCATGAGAGTCTCTGGGCTGGGCATAGAAGTGTGTGGGCCACTTTTACCAAAATAAAGGAAAAATATTGGTGGAGAGGAATGTACAAGGATATTTCCCAATATGTGGAAACATGCATAGTATGCCAAATGTACTCAAATGTGAGACATCGTGATGGCTTACAACCAACTTACCCACCTGCCATGCACTACAAATGGGTAGTGGATCTAGTTACAATGCCTTTGGGAATTTGGCAGATGCGGTATATAGCACTTGCAAGAGAAGATTTGACAAATCAGGTAGAAGGGCGTGCCCTTAGAACAAAGAGTACGGAAACAGTATGCAAATTTCTCTTGGAAGATGTGATCTGCCGATATGGTTGTGTCGGGAAAATAACAGCTGATAGGGGAGAGCTAGATGTTGAAGAAGCAAGGGAATTCTTCTCTAGAATTGGTATCAAACTGTCTCTAACATGTGCTTACAATCCTGAGGGCAATGGGAAAAGTGAGCGAGGACATCCTCCAATCATTAAAGCTTTGGCTAAGGCATGCAGAGAAAGGATGAGAGTGTGGCCAAAGCTGCTACCATATGCCTTGTGGGCTGACCGTACAACTCATAGCTCAGTGACAGGATACATGCCTGCTGAATTAATGTATGGTCAGAAGCCAGTGATGCCAGTTGAAGAAGTAATTCTAACTTGGAATGTATTGCCCTGGATGGAAGGATTGAGCAGAGATGACCTCCTTGCATTGAGAATAAGACAGTTGGAGAGGAGGCCTGAAGATGTAGAGCTTGCTAAAGCTCGCCTGAAAGATGCAAGGCTGAAAAATAAAGAAAGATTTGATAGTAGACACAGACTCCGGCCAAAACCTATTGAAGAAGGTGATTGGGTTCTAATGTATGATAGTAGCCTTGACAACCAATTCACTGTTCAAAGAAAATTTGCAAAAAGATGGTTTGGCCCTTACATTGTCAGGCATGTGCATGGAAATGCCACATATACTCTGTGTGAACTTGATGGAACAGAAGTAAAGAATCTTGTGGCTGGCAAAAGAATCAAGATATTTAAAAGAAGGCATGATGATGATCCTTTTGATTCACAAGAGATTCAGGATGAGAAGCTTGACAGTGGAAGTATGGATATGATTGAAGAGGAAGAGGATGATCTTCCTGGAACTGCAGAAGAAGAAGACGACATCCAGTTATATGTGGACCTTGATGATGATTTGGCACATACCAGAGGATGTGCAGGTTTAGAGGGGGTGGATGTCGTGCCATGGCACGTCTATGATGTGAAACCGTGCATGTGAGGCCGTCAAATACACATCCAGATGTATGGGGATAAGTGCCATGACGAATCATTATATGATGCTTGAGTAAATATGTTCATACTGTAGATAAGGTTCAATAAGATGAGTTGAGGCTGAGCCAGGTTTTGAAGCCTTTGACAGTGTGGTGTGAATTGTGGAGGATTTTTTTTTATGCTTATGGAGAATTTTGGAGCTAGCAGATATATTGTGCCTTGATAGGACTGGCTTTTGCTTGTGACATTAGCACTGAGACAGAGAACTTAATGGTGCATATTGGTCGGGATCTTGATCGTATGCTTTAAATAGCAAAAATCATATGCACAATAAGGATGCAAAATGGAGCTAAGGCGTGAGAAAAACCTTTAGAAAGGTTATGGTATAAAGGTGAAAAAGAGTTGATTATATATATATATATATATATATATATATATATATATATATATATATATATATATATATATATATAGGGTCAACACTCCATAACAATGGAAGAAAGGGAAACAATAGGTGCATTGAGGATTTTAACCTTAATGCTAAGGTTATGTTTTATAACCTTAGTGCTAAGGTTAACAAAGCATTGGGGAATTTCTGGAAAGAGCGCAGCTTTTAATGGAATATACAGCTGGCGGGTATGGGCACCGAAATCGCCGCAGGAAAGAGAAAAAACGCCGGAGCTTCACGGTGGGAACCAGTGTGGAGATTTTATTCTGCAGCGTTGGAGGAACAGCGTCCATCCAACCAGAGTTTAAAAAAATCAAGAGAGTGCTTCTGTTTATGTCGTGTAGGAGTTAGAATTATAGAGGATAATGAGTGCTATTCAACGATGTGCTTCTGAAAATTTCAAGCTCACAGTCAACAGCAGAGGGTCCTATTCCGCCATTTTCTCCTCCTCCGTGTACCGGCGCTGAAGCGGCCATCTTTGATTAATAAAAACAAAGGAAAAATCGACGTTTTCACCTTTCGCTTATTTCAGATAAGCTTAATTTTAAATTAACCTTGTTACTTTAGAAAAAGGGCATGGCAAATAAGCCCTTAAGGGTTTTGGATTATATGGGCAAAGGTTGATGAACAAGATATAAATTTTGGAAGAACTGAAGTTTGTAAAATCACGGAAGATGGCCTTGTGATTGCTTGACTGAGTTTTGGAAATTATGTATATGAAATAGCTATGCCGTATTCTATCTTTTGCTTGTGAAATGTTAGAATATTAAGGCAGGTTTTCAGGTGAAAAAGAGCATCATGATTCAATGGTTTTGAGGGCACTGGATGGAATGGATGTAGCTGGCCACATGTATATTGGAAAAATTAGAAAGCTTTATCATGCCCACATGTGAATGGTTTAAAGGGATTTTATGCAATTCTGTGCAATCATCTGAATGAATTCAAGGATGTATTGAGAGAAGTGGATACATGTATTTTGTCATTGGAAATAATGATGTTCAATACTCCTTGGGAAATCTTGTACGTGAAATACCTTGTTGGATTTGACATTCACTCTCACAGCTAGAAGTTTCGTACTTTCCTGGCTGTACCGCACACTTCACGACAACGTGTAGGCCGTGAACTGGAATTCCGTGAAGTGTCCGTGAGATGGAATTCTGTGAAGTTGCAAGTTTTGACCCCGATGGTTTTTTTATGTTGATTTTATGGGCCAACTAGGTCCTGACTTGCGAGCAACAGGTTCTTGTGCACTTATTTCTCACATCCAGAGGGGTGACAAGAGCATTGTTATTTTGTTCTTGATGCGCTCATAAGTCTCTGTTACAAACATGGGTATTGATTCTTGAATTTGTTGCTCAAATGTTGTCGAGGCAATAGAGAAGACTACTGATTGTTTGCTTAAACACACAAGCTCTTATGTTGGTACTAAATGCACGAGAGTGGTTGAGTGATTTGCTTGTTGTTGCTTGGGCCTCCATTCTTGTCAAACTTTAGGTGAAGTAGTTGGGGTTGAAGTCGGTGGTGAGATTTTCTTCACATTGTTCAATTTTGGCACCATATGATGGAATTACCATTATAGTATCCTTATTGTTGAAGCACATGCACATGCACAAGCACCTATCTTTGATGAACATTATAAACTGATGGCCGATGTGCTTGGTATTAAGGCTTCCTTCTTTGTCCATGCTTAGGGGACTTTGTGATGCCCTTGGGTACCCAAGCTTTGGTATTTCTTTTGTAGTACCCTTGTGTCTACAATAGTGGTTTTGGTACCCATTGTTGACTTGGTGGAGTTCTTTGAGGAACTCGCATAAGCTTTTGTGGATGGTGGAGTTCTTTGAGGAACTCACATAGGCTTTTGTGGATGGTGTTGTGGAGTACTTTTCTTCTTCCTGGCCATTAAGTGCTGCGTTTGAGGAAGAGGCTTCTACTATCGAGGCACCCGAATTTGATTAGCACCTTCATAGTAGCCTTGAGCTACAAGTAGCTACTTCTCCATCCACATCTTGATACTATTAAGATACCTTGATTATGGTTGTCTGGTGGAGTTTTCTTTTGGGTTGATGTGAAAGGGGACCCTCCTTGACTTGGTTGGTGCTGAGGCTGCAGGTTTGAGACTCATGGGCATTGTTGACGATAATGAGGCTCGAGTCTCTTGTGGAGTGGCAGTTGATGATGAGGCCTTTGAGCATGTGGTTGTCTTCTTTGGTGAGGTTTGTTGCAACGATGAAGATGCATAGGCTCTAGGGTCTTCCCTTTGAGTTCCTTGTAAGAGATAAATGGTGGGCTATGGGAACTTCTTCAAGAATAGCCATTGATTACGAGGTTTTGGTATCGAACTTCATAAGTGAGGATGGGGTTGAAGGAGGAGATGCTCTAACGAAGTCGATTGTTAACGCAGATGGTAGGTCATTGTGTAGAGGGGCTTTTGTGGAAGAGGCTTGTATCTTTTTTGCGTTCAGTATCATAGAAATCCATTAAAGTTGGATCCTGTTCCTTGCAGTATGGCATTGTCAACTTTTTGCCGTTGACCATTATAAAATGCAAGCCATACTCAACCACAAAAAACTTGCAAGAAAGGGGGTTAGTTTCAATATACATTGTATGTTCAAAGTACCCGAATCATGGTATGTTCAATTCTCGTGTAAAGGGAATTCTTAACAAATCCCATAGCTCAAGGGTCATCAGATTGTGTTCTCGTGTTAGATAAAGCTATGCTTGAGGTGTGGTGATTTTATTTGAAATTTCCAATCCAACCAGAATCCTAGGGATCTTTTCAATAAGATATGTTGGAAGTTCCAGCTCTTCCAAGGTCTTTTCCTCCCATAATAGCAATTATACATTGCTTGCAGTTCAAGGTGACTGTTTGGGATTCATCTGTATTGAATACAACGATTCACCTATCCAAGTTCCACCAAGAATGACATCATACTCAAGGGAATCTAGGGTAAGGAATGTAAATTCCATATCGCCACACGATTGTTTGAGTAGTGTATCTAAAGTAACCTGGAACTTCAATGTTTTGTCCATTGGGGATGAGTTTAAGTTGTCCCAATGACACCCAAGTTTCTATTGTCATGATGTTATGACTAGCTCGAGGGTTAATCAATGCGCGTTTGCACTTAACATCATTGCCTGTAGGAAAGTCTAACCATACCATGATAGAATCTTCCAAAGGAACTATGGATGTTTCAGTTTTTGTTTTGGCTTCAGATCCTATTTCTCTTCCATACTCTCATTCACTTTCATCCTCATTTTAGCTCTCAGCTTTTTCAAGAGTACCCAATGTGTACACTGGCACACTTGGCCCTCTAACAATTCTCAATGAGGTCTATTTGAAAACTTGTAAATTCTCACAGTCCTGTTCTATGGAGTTCTTTATGTCTTGGTATAACTCAGATTGAGCCCTTAAAGGTGCAAGTGTGGATGTTATGCTGGCTTCACCACCCCATGAAAGAAGAGCATTTCTCCAAATGAGGTTTTAGAGACTTTTTTAATCTTGTAAGGGAATTATTGAATTCCTCACGTGTTTTCACAAGCATATAGTTTGTGCAATCTGCCTCAAATGACTCTTCTATAGAGAGTATGTCTTCCTCTTGAAAGGGGAAGCAGTACTCCTCTAGGATATGTATTTTGGTTGTTGTTTTAGGATTGGCATTATGAGGCTCAACCACAACTGATGACTCTAAAAGACATTCAACCAAGCTGAGCATGCTCTCTTGAGCTTGCTTTTTGTATTCTGCATATGTCATGTGATCATTATTATCCATTTGGGGTGGTTGGTGGGTTCTAGTTTCTTTATTGGTCTATGTGGTGCACTGAGTGAAGAGTAAGAACTTGCTTCATCCTCACTTAGTGATGTACTAAAACTTGTTTCATTTTTTGACTTCCTTTGGTTTGTCGGTTTTTCATTATGTTTACCCATTATACGACGAGATCGAATTTTCTTTTGGGCTTTTGTATCCTGTGTCACACATATGGGTTTTGTGGTTTGTGTGGTGGTCTTTGAGGTGAATGCTTCTGCATCATGTATAGCTTTTGGCTCATTTGGGATTATGTCCTCTACAGGCTCCTTTTCCTTGCCCTTTAATTCAACCTTGGTTTTCGATAGTTTATTATCCCTTGTTTTTCTTGGCTTTAGAAGGTTTTGCTTTTTCTTTTGGGTTCTGCTTTACAACACGTTCTTCTACCCATGTTGAGGTATTGTCTTTTGCGCTCCTTTTGACTATTTTTCATGCCTTGGCTTGTAAACGTGTAAGCACATTCAAGGGTACCATGGACAATTGCCTGTTTTGTACACTTAAGATGTTAAGAGTTGTATTTTATGAGGCAAGTTGCATTGAAGAAACTCATCTTGGGCAATCTTAGAACATGTGATCAATGCCACATTGTTCACACATGGGTCACAAGGTTTCAATGACTATGGGCATGGAAGTATTCCAAACTATGTAGTTTGCTACCTTGTGAGGTCAACGACAATAGAAACACTCAAGTGTTCGATTAACTGCTTCTTGAGCAATTTCTACCCTTTGGACTGTTTCTGTTTGGTGCACGAGAGCTAGAGGTTTTGAGTCAATTGTGGATGAAGCGGGACACTTTTTAGTATCGTGGTCAAAGGTCTTACAATATATGCAGTATAGAAGAACAAGTGCCTTATGTATGCACAATGGGGATTGGTCGTAGTAGTGATTGCACTCAACACAAGGCATTTCATTCCACTTGTAGAGGCATTAAGGATGTCTGGTTTTGAAGATTCTCATCCTCTCTTATAGATGTCGATTAGAAGGTTTTAAGCAAGGCTGCATAGAATTCGGGGAATGTCAATTCCGAGGTCGATCTTTCTTTTGCCATTGCTTCACTTGGTTTAGATGATGAGACGAACACCTCATAGCATGATCATCTTCCAACATGTTGTCATCTAAACGTATTGCTTCTTTACAACATTGATCGAATGTTTCTGAATTGGATACAATGATCAAGTTGTGTAAGCTGTTATTCTTCAAGCCCATCATGAAACATCTCTTCAATTGAACATCGTTTAATTTTTCCCATGACTCACAACGTGAGTCCAAGAGTTTTATCTGTCAAAGGATAAAATCTCTCATGGATTCATTTGGTTGACGCTCAATTAAATAGAGTTTTGTTGATGCGCTCCACCGATCACCTTGTCTTGAAAAGCCATGTATAAAGGCTGATTTCAAGGTTTTGAAGTTGGTCTCTCTTGATAGTTGGCATCAATGTGATGAACCATGACTAGCTTTTTCCTCTAAGCATAGGTTCAACGCATGTACCTTGGTGGGACAATTGAGATTTCCAAAGGCTTCACATCTCTATTCAAACATTTGAATGAATCGAATAGGGTCTGTTGTTCCGTCGTATTTGCCCATAATTTTAAAAACTTGTACTGTCATATTTCTGTATGTCACTAAGGTCGTATGTGAGTGCTCTTGTTGTTGGGAGAGACTCACTGAGTCCTTGGGCTACCCCCCTTCCTAGACTAGTCAGTATGTGTCTAGGGTGTGGGCATCCAGGAAAGGGTTGGTACTTATAGGATTTGTGGGAATGTTAGGTAAGGGACAAAAGTCCGGTGGGATTGAAGTGATAGGGGGTGTAAAACCCAATAACACGCTTGTTATAGGCATAGCCAATGGTATCGGGAGGTGCATTTGTGGCATAGATCTCAATGGCTCGAAGATGTCAACCATTGGGTCCAGTCCTTATGTGATCCCTAGCAATCCCTCTATGGTGGCCATGTCGGAGTGCCTAAATGCTCCTTAATGAGCAAACACAGGTTTTTCTTTCTTTCTTTTTATATTCTCCCACAAACCATTATAGTCTCAAGAGACTTGGCGTACTCTTCGTTGGGTCAAAGAGGTGTCTGTTCGTCCTAAATAGCTTAGGCGCTATACGCACGTGAACGACCTGAGATAATTTTTTGAAAAAAGCGTATGCTAGTAACTTCTCAGATGGAAGAGGAGGTCCTAAAACCTATTTTCCATCACTGTCTCGAGACGGAAAAAAATTCCAAGAATTTTTTCCCTGTTTCGTAGCATGTTTTTTAGGATGTTCCAAAAGGAATTTTGAAAAACTCTGTATAAGGGAGTTGTAGAATTTTTGGAGTACTACAACTTTGTTTCCCTGAGTCGTTCGTGATTTTGTCGTTTGGACTCTCAAAAAGTAGCCTAAATATGGCTCGTCGTCATTTTTGAGCTGTTTTTTTGTGGTTTTTGGACTCGATTTCTGGGTCAAATTTTGAGGTTGCTGGTCGGAGACCAAAATGATTGATTTTAACTTCGGACGGCCAAGTCCAAAGTTGAAGAGCTCAATGTCAGCATTCCGATAAGCCCTAGAGCACCTTCGTTGGATATACGGTTTAGGAGATACATACCTCCAAAAACAGGGATGTTTTTTAGAGTTTTGTGCGTCGAACCCTTCATGTCGATGGACTTCACGGGTTTCAAAATTTTGAATTTTTTTAGGCCCAGTTCCCGAGGGCGTGAACTCTTTGGCCATGAAGTTGTAGAAAATAGTTCACATCATGAACCGGACTTCACGGGAATATTAAATTTGATTTTTTTTGTGCGGTTCTCGAGGGCGTGAACCCTTAAGCTGTGAAGTTACAAAAAATGGTTCATTTCGTGAACCACACTTCACGGGATTTTTTTTGGGCAGGACGTGAACCCTTAGGCCATACAGTTGTAGAAAATGGTTCATATCGTGAACCAGACTTCACGAGAATATTAATTTTTATTTTTATTTTTTGGAGTCTAGTGGAAAATGCGAATTTTCCTTTTTGGGGGGATATTTTTTGAATTTAAAATGAAAGAGATATAGGCATTTTCCCAAAAAGGTAAGTAGGAATAAAAAAAGTCAACCTTTTTATGACACCCCTTACACCCTTCACTCATAAATGACCCCCAAAATGGACAAATTGACAACTCATGAGCATCTACACATTGAATGCTCATTAGCCTTAATGAGTTATGTAAAAAGATGATTAAGAATTAATGTAAGATTAATCTTTTTACTAATCTTTTCTTCTTTTATATTAATCATCAAGGACTCTAATTAACCACTAATCCTTAATTAATTCACACAATTGAGAACATCATTGGATAGAGCAAGGAAATGCTAATCTTTGTGCATCAACATTTGTGTAAATTAATATAAAATAGGAGATTAATTAGAGTCTTAATTATGGTCTCCTCTTTTAAGGTAAAATTAAGCAAAGAGAGTCAAATTTCTCCAATTGATGAAAAATTTGATGTAATTAGGTGTTTTGATGCATCTACATGCTCTCAAAACACTCAAAAACATCAATCCCTAATTAACATATTTTTAAAATTTTTTACCTCTGAGCAAGATTAATCACCCTTAATGACAAAAACCAGTCCACTAAGAGAAATTAATTTGACGTAATTAGGTGTTTTGATGCATCTACATGCTCTCAAAACACTCAAAAACATCAATCCCTAATTAACACATTTTTAATTTTTTTACCTCTGAGCAAGATTAATCACCCTTAATGACAAAAACCAGTCCATTAAGAGAAATTTTCAAATTCAAAGGTTTTTTATGACAAAAACAAATCCATTAAGAGAAATTAGTCAAATTCAAGGGTTTTTTTATGGTTTTAAGAAATTTTTTGAAAGATTAAGCTACTCCTAATACTTGCTAACACTTTAATCTAAACAATTTCAACAACAAACACAATTAAACTCAAATCAATGATCTTAGTTCTATGCTTAACACTAAAGAGAGCTAATACTCATTAAACATTACATTCTATTGCATTGTTTGATGCAATTAAGCCTAATAAAAACTATGTGCAAGCCCTAAGAACATGAAAAACGCATTGTCACACCGCCGCGTTACACTACGAGTACTCGTCCCTCCTCTCACCTCACTTCACTCACACACACTCACTAGCATGCATTAAGGAGAGAGATTAGCAAGAGGATTAGCAAGAGCAAGACTCAATTGCACAATGGGAGAGTATGTTATATTATGAGAGAAATTCACTTATATACATGGCCATAAGTGTTCACACTCACTTAAACTGTGGTGGTCGGCCAAGCACTTTAGGCTCATAAGAGGCCTAATGCTATTACAATGACTACTCTCATAATATATCCATGAAGTACATCACTCAGGACTTCATCCTAACTTGCTACCACACGCTCTTGAAGCGAGAATCGCTAATAAATACTCCGTCACACCATTATGGGCACCCATCCAAGCTGTAGCTTTAGACACTATTGCTTCATATCTTAAATGTATGACCCTTTGGTGTATCTACCGTGACTCCTTGATGTAAGATAAAGGCGGTAGCTCTTGTTAACCCTAGAATTGGATTAACAATAAGTATCCACATTGCTGGCTTATATAGTGGCCTGCTTATCCACAATAGCCCGGTCGCCCGTGGTCCTCCGGCCTAGGCGCCTCACCCCTGAACCCCAGACACACTCTCACCACATGCACTTCGAGATGTAGACTCCATGTCCGGTCAAGCTCCGCCACCGCTAAACGGACGACTCACGCATGCCGTTGCAAGCTACATGACATTACCCCCCCTTCTAAAGAGTTTTCATCTGCAAAAACAAACTAGGGAAAGTTGGTAAGCATATACAATTGTTCTCAGTTGAGACCTTTTCAACCTATCCTTCCACTTAACAATTTCTCATCGGTACATAGTACACCTCGTGTTCTAATCTTTAAACCTAAGAATTCTCCTTACTTCAGGTGGAAGTGTGGTAACTCCAAGGACTCAACAACTTTAAGACAAACTACGTTATCTTGGATACATTATTTTCACATGTCATTGACATGAAAAACTAGGTGTACTCATCAAGAGCTCTCCGGCAACTCAAGTTTGTAGACTACGCTACCAACCATTTATAGACTACGTTACCATGATATGCTACCAACTTGTTGACTCTTCTCCTTGCATAGCTCTACAGCCATAGGAGATCTAGACTAGAGTCCATAAAATAATGTAAATGGAGCAAATCTAGTCATGAACAACAAAAAATAGATTCCAAAGGTGAGAGGTACTCCTCTCTGCTAGATTATTCATCTATGCACAAGCATATGCTCTAGAACCTCGTTGGGTTTCTAGTTTGACCACCATCAATCTACGGATGGTTAATTTTAAAGATGACTGTCAACTTTCTATCTCTACCCAACACTATGTTGTCTGTGGGCATATAGTTTATGCAGAGATGTTTGATATTAAAGAGTCTAATGAGCTCAGATGTTTTCACATCTTTTAGTTGGAAGAAACTTTGTCAGCCTAGGAAGAAACTTTGTCAGCCTATTTACTCTTCCCTTCAAGAAGAGTTTTCATCCATGAAAACAGTTCAAAAAATTGTAAACAAGTGTCTTGTGTAGACCATATGGTCATCTACGCCTATAACTTCCCTAAGTACTACGACAAGGAAAGCAAGACACACAGCATAAATTTTCCCTAAGTACTACGACCAAGGAAACATGCAACACTCGTGTTTCATTTGGAACATCAAACTATAGTTGGCGACTTGCAACTATGAAAGATGTCAATAAAACACAAATTGCTACTAAGACATCAAATAACATAATGCCTTTAGTATAAGCCAAAAGTTCTCAAATCCTCAAGAACTTTATAATGAATGCGCTCCGACATTCAAGGAATTCCTTTGTATGTCCTACGACATCAAAGATGCTTTTCTCTTATGGTTAGAAACCACATGGACTTTAATTCAATAAATTTGTGCAACTGTTAGAAGTCTTTAGCAAATTGTTCTATAATGTGGTAAAGTTCAATTGACCACATAGTTTAAGAAAGCTACACTTTCCTCTCTCCAAAGTTCTTGCATTCTTCCAAGAATAGTTTACACATCTTGCAAACGAAGATGATTTCCACATAAATAGCATCTATGTGATGTACAGTGTCTACACACCACTAGAAAATCAAGAATAACGTGCACCAATGAGAGTACCACTCCTAGCCCACAAGTAGATGCATGTCTATCCACATGTCTACCACTGTGCAACCATTTTGTTGCTTGGTAATACATATCTATGTCTCTATGGCCAACCATGTCGCTACACACGTTTAAGCTAATAGCACCATCTAGACACACCTCTACAAGTCTAGTCTCACTAGACACCTCTACTATGTGAAACAACATCGTAAACCATTTCAATTATGGGAAATGATTTACTATAAATACTTTATTGCTTACCCATTCTATATATACATATGCTACGATATGTGAATCAGGTATGCCTCCAACACGCCTTAAACATTGATAGAGACAAACAAAAGTCAATCTCTATACTTTGAGACTGCTTTGACATGAATAACACAACATCCAATTTGTGTTCAATATTAATATGAAGTATGGCGTATAACAAATCTTTGTTGCCTCCCCATGACAGTGGCAATGCAATACCTACCCTTATAGGTGGTAATATTCTACCCAACTGTAACCAATGACAACAAAAATTAACGAGTCCTTGTACGCACTTCATAAACATATTACAAAACACAAATGTGTATGATTATTCTTTGTAGTAGCGAAGTAAAGAGGAGCAACATCCACTTTACCCTGTCTATCAAAACACCAAATTATTTCCCTCTATTTTGTTGAGTAGCTCCATACCTCTTAAAATAACTTTGTACCCATGAATATACTCTTTTCAAGTTGGGATATTTACAAATCCATTTTTAACAAGACGCTCAAGCACTCACTGCAAAGTGCTCTTCTCGATTAACTCAAAACCTTTGGCACTACGACACAAAGTATGGGGCATTCTAGCACCCAATTGTTGTTGATTCAAAGCCATTCACTCAACAACTATGTCAATCTCTAAACTCTACGGTTAGCATCTAACCATGAGTCCTACTAGGCCATGATAGTAGCCGTAGACTTCAACTTTCAGTGTGAATATAAACAGCAAAGTCCCTAAAGAAGTTGCTCAAAACTTTGTGGTACTAACTCATGGGGCCATCTACCATGCCTGAGCATAGCGTGAAAACAATTTCATAAATAATCAACTACACACATTGAACACTCTTACCAATTTGGTTTAGCACCAAATTGACAAGGTTAGGGCTTTATCTAGAATAACAAGCACCTAAGGTTTGTGACTTTCCATAAAATTTGAGCTCGTTGAAAGTCAACCCCTATATCAATTAAATGAATCTATCACTTTCTTCCAATAAATTTATCACCCCCATTTGACACAAGGTCAAGTGGGCATGAAGGGTCCCTTGAGCGCTCCATCTCAGTACACCCAATAGATTCATTTGATTCCTCCAAATCAGCACTCACTCTTCCTCTCATAGAAACCTCGACTAATCACTCCGTGCATTAGCACACCTTTCTAAACAAGGAAGGTGATGATTGTTGGAAAGTGCATGCGCATACAAACAATACCATGCCAGAGTATAAAAAATGATCAAGATAACTCCTAGGAATTCCGTACTAGCATCAAGATCAAGATTTGTGTAATCACTTTGGATTAACACCAAATCTACTATGGTTTACCTCTAATCTCTCTAGATTAGCTTCAACCCTTGAGTTTACTTTTGAACCACCGTGTTTAGTGCTAAACTTGCCAGACATGTTAGAATAATCTACTAAGCTTCCCGGCTTAGAATTCTTTCTAACAAACACAGTCACGGTTTATAAAACTATGTTGGATCCAATGACAAAAAATAACCATGCTCATTTCGAGTGAAGTACTTCTCACTTTAACTAGGTAGAAACCCCATCACATAATGGTAATGATCCACTCATTTCCCAGTGCCTTGCAACTACTAGGTATTACAAGAACATGAACTTTGCAACACTAAATAGCCCAAGCAAACTAAGAATTTACTTTTTTTTAAATTATGAAAGTCATTCCATAATTTGTACAGTAGCAGCCAAACATGTGTTCGAAAATGAACACCACTATTGGATATAGGTGAGATTACACTCCTTGAATGTTGTAGGGCGTCCCTCACATATCACAACCATCCAACTCTACTAGTCTCCATGCTCACCAATGGTTCTATAGCATTCTCAAACTAGAAAGCACTTTGTCTTAGCACTAGTATTTAATCATGGTTATGCTACACAGAGCTTCTCTAAACTCTATCATTGGATTTCTTCCCAACAAAAGACTATAAGTGAGTCTCAAACTCAATCTTGTCCGAACACTTGATCACACTACGGAATAAGTATACCAACACTTGATCACTATGAAACAAGCGTATAAACAATCAAAGGGTCAACCTATGCGTATAAGCCGTGGTGTCACATACCACCAAGACCACCATGATCTTCATGAACATTTGATGTCCCATACCATCAAATGAGCATGAAGCTCACCGCCGTGACACACAAGTAGACTCTTTTCCTCTCCTTGAGAAACAAAATTTCAAGCATATGGATGTCTACGCACCCATGAGTGTTTACACTAGATGAACCATGCACAATCTGTTCCAAAGTTTAGCATGGCTATAACTTCAAGAACTGTATCAAGTTCCATAGCCTCAGATACTCAATCTAGAGTATTTATGAGAATCATGTGGCAATGTCCCAATGGCCCATTACATAAACTATTGATCAAGCCAGTATATGAAGTAACAAGGGAAGGTCTAAAGACTAGCCACAAGGTAGTTTTTAGAGCAAGACATCTCAGGGACACTCCCATCCTATCAAACAAAAGGAGCAATGGCATACTCTAAAGGTGGGTAGAGTAGCTCCATACTCTATTTCAAGCCGTGTTATAAACAATCAATCCGTTAATATCATGAACATCCAGGTTTCCGTAAACTTTGAATTGAAAGATCACTACGGTTCCACTCTAAGATTATTGCAAATCTTAAAATAATTTATGTCTATGGACCATGCACGAACTCTTACATCTCTGTGAACTAAGCATAATATCCTTTGGTTATTAAGTAAAACAACACTGCGGTTGTTTAATACGTCCTCATCCAAGAGATCATCTCATGAATCATACGAGCACTATCAAACTCTCCAGTTTGACTTTGTTAAGTGCAACATTCACTAAGCCTCAATGGGCTAGGATATAACATCACAGCCCAAAAATGCAAGACAAAAATGGGCAATGGATTGATTTGCATTATCCCAAAACAATGGAAACTAACGTCCATGTATGGCCACACAAAGTGGGTGGGTTGTTACAACTTCCACATCTTATTAAAACAAAGATTTTATGATGGGTAGCATGTAGCTCTATTGGAAGAGGAATGGCAATCGCAAAGCCATAATGTCCACCCAAAGGTGCCAACTATTGTTATGGATGGGCTATGTCATCCATAAACTATTCCCAGACTACGCTGGAATTTGATCTCTCTCACTCGTATCTTTCAGACTCTCCCCCATGTGTGACCATGCGCACACAATGTTTGAGATGTTAGTAGTGTGACGACGCACACATTAATTGGACAATGTCAAAGCTAGAGTGACATGTGGCTACGCACACCAAAATGTCATATACAAGTACAAAGAATTCCTCCAAATACTTAACCATGCACTACGGGCATGACCAACTTGTACACTGAATGTTGTCTTTAATAACTAGTGCTTGGAGTCCTTCCCAAGACCATGTGAAAAGCATAAAAGACCATGCCGGTCTGGGTGTTTGCCATCATGGGAAAACACGCTTGTGGTGAAAAAAACTTTTAGAACTATAGCTATTTTTAAAACCTTTGGAATTATCTTCCACGTTGGGTGCTGTCGTGGCCGAAAACGATGTGTCTCCCACACACATTTAAGGTATGTGCAAGGTCTCCCCAAGGTATTGAAGGCGCTGAGAAATGCCTCCTTGTGTGCTTGCAGCAGACTCAACGCCTGGTTGTTGTGCGCCCAAAAACATGACATTTTCTACGCCCAGGATGAGCCACCTGGCCTGCGGGCGGCTGCACTTAGCCAACTGGCAAACTTGGCTAACCTGGTCACCTGGCCAGTCTTGCCAGTTGGTTTGCCTGGCTGTTGTCCCAACAACACAGTGATCTAGGAGGGTAGCTTGTCTTGGCTGTGTGCTAATTAAGGAGACCATCATAGACTTCATGCCTTGCAAACCCCATCCATCCTCGGGACCATTTGACACCCCTTTTCTCAAAGGGGATCAATGGCGGACATTGTCGCTCAAAAATCGAGGATCGGGTGGGCCGTCGGATTTTTTGTGATCCATGTGTAATCCCTGTGAAATCCAAGTGTGAACCCTGTGTGATCCCATCTTGGCATTTGGCTCCCTTTACACAGGGATCACAAGATGGGATCACACAGGGTTCACACTTGGATTTCACAGGGATTACACATGGATCACAAAAAATCCAACGGCCCACCCGATCCTCATGTGTCAATGTACATCCATTCATGTTGGTCTATTCCTACTAGATATGCCCTCACGAGGTCGGCCTCTTGACCATTCATGTTGGTCTATTCCTACTAGATATGCCCTCATGTGTCAATGTACATCCATTCATGTTGGTCTATTCCTACTAGATATGCCCTCACGAGGTCGGCCTCTTGACCACTAGACACCCTAACATGCTAATTGTTATGCTACCTCTAAACACTTGCCAAACATGTGTCAACCTCCACACTTGCTAGATTTGACCCTCTTTCTCCAATGTATTATCTCAAAGACGAGACGTGGAATATGTGCATCACCTAACTAGTCATGGAAACAGAGAGATGAAATTCCTTGAGCACTCTACAAGGTGTAAAAAGAGATTTTCTTGATATTGTGCATTTTATTCAACAAGTGTGATGGGGGTTGCATCTAGGAACCTCACAAGAGAACACTCTCACAACATATGATCAAAATGCACATGCAAATTCATGACCCTTAACATATCTCTTTCAATTAAAGCTAGTTTATTTTCAAGTAAATGGTGTTGGGTCACATAACCAAATTGCATATACAAGCCACATGCACATTGACATGAGATTTTGATTTGCTCTATCCAACTAATGATAAAAATATAATGGAGAAAAGTGCTTCTCTTGACACTGTACTTTTAGTTAAACAAGGCAAGTAAGTATTATGAGTGAAAAAGGTGTATTATGAAGTAAATTGTTGTTAAGCCACATGATCAAAATGCATGTGCAAATGCATGTTCATTGGCATATTAGTTTTAAAAAATTTCACTTGACTACTCATATAAATATAGAGATGAACAGCTTTGAACACTTTACAAAATTAAAATAGTGGTGTTGTTGATTCAAGTAGGCAAGTTTTTAGGAAGCTTACTTATTGTAAATTGGTGTCAAGTCACATGATCAAAATTCATATGCAAGATGTAATATTATTATCAAATAACCTACTAGAAAGTAAATGTATGGAAATGATTTACATATTCAATTTTTAGAGATGGTTAAGTATGTAGAAATGAATAAGAGAAAAAAGCATCACCAAAAGAAAAGTGCTTTTTAATCAAATTATCGCACTTTCTACATATGATCCACAAGATCATTTGTCCATGTTGATGCTACATAATATGTCTTTATTTCTATTTTTTGCCTAAAGTGATTGTGTTGTTTATTGGTGGTTTATCATCACCATCTCCTTGGATCCTCTCATGTAAATCTTATAAAGGAATCTTTCAAAGGAATATCATTATCAAGATCTTGAACATGCCATATTTCCATGATTTAAAATGTGTATCATGGAGGATAAATGATATTCAGAGGCATTTTGACACATTGCCGCTTTTTTTCTTGATATTAAAGAATTTGCTTAAGGTATGACCCATCAAACTTGAAAGGTGACTTACAACTTAATTTGAGGGCTTAACATTTCTACATTGTTCCTTAAAATACATAAAAATGATGTTATAAAAATCAACATTTCTTTTGCCTCATCGTGCAAAGGTAATCCCCTCTCTCTCTCTCTCTCTCTCTCTCTCTCTCTCTCTCTCTCTCTCTCAAAATGGGCTAACCCTTCTATCACCCAAGTGTGGCATATTGGTTCCCTTATGGAGTTGTTATTCAACACATCTCGTGTTGAATAGATCATATTTGGTCTCTTGGGATTGTTCCTAACGACATTAAAAAATCTTCTTTCATCAGGTGTGTGGGTAAATAAACAAAATGGGCTAGCCCTTCTATCAGTTAAGGACACTGCCTCCTAGCAAGAGGGGGATAGAGGAAAATTGCCTTATCTGAAAAGAGGCAAATGAGGGGGTGTGAG